>NC_090874.1:4359345-4421845 GCF_036669935.1 Montipora foliosa
CTGGCAACCACCAGCTAAAAAGGCCACGCACTAACTGACTGAGCTATGCCTGTCTGTGAGTTACACATGTATACTCTGTTTCAAGAGTTTACATGATGGTAATAATAACAATAACAATAATAATAACACATGGTGACATACCCAGTTTATGAAAACAATTTTAGGCAAGTTTGTGTTTGGGTCCATAACTTTAATGCCAGCATACAGTATCTTGCCTTCATTGAGTTCATCCACCAATTCATCAAGGTCACCATCTAAAAGTTAATGTTATCAACATCATGTAAGAACAGATTATGATAAAGCGACTTGAACATGACCTTGAAAAATAAACCGCAAAACATTTAATTGGTTTAAATCGAACAAACACAAACGTCATGAATTTTCATTGGCTTAGCGAATGCAGATGCAAACAAAGTCATCTCTCCGTGGAACTTTCTGGAAAGTGATTGGCATTTCGCTTTGATGTCATTTGAAATGCAGTAAATTGTGCTTGGGATATTGAACTGAAATTACTGCCCATATTAGGAGTTTCCTTGGTGGGAATATGGAGAAGCTGTTTTAATCTTGCCAAACACTGGTCTGTGAAACAAACTGCAAACACTTTTTCAAGGTCATACGAAAGTCGCTCTAACAAAATCATTTATAAACAACTGATGCACAACAAGTCTAACATGAGCAGGCAGTCATAAAAGCATACATGCACTGAATGCTCAAGAATTAGTTTAAGCCCCAGTTTTCACTTTCCCATAGCAATAGCCTTATAAAAAAAAGCAAGGTGATAGAATTCTGAATGGACACCTAAACAATAATTTAATGAAATTGAGATTTAGAATCTCTGTACCGTGGCCAATTTACATTATCAACTCCGTGGATAAAACCAAATTTTTGTGTACTACTTCCCCACCGACGAAGCACCACAGTTTCTTTAGAAACTACCCCTTCATACCCCAACATTGCCTTCCTTTGGCTCACCTTGGAAAAACCCTTCAGACTACAAACATTCTTGACTACATGATTTTGATCTCACAAAAAGAATTATATAAAAGTTGGTGGATAAAGCAATTTCACTTGAAATAAAATCTTTAATTCTAAACATGGATAATAATATTAATTATAATCATCACAGGAAATTTACTTGTGGAATTATGTTGTTAAATTCACAAGGTGATTTAACAGGGCATTGGAATTGTTGCTTATGATTTTTCAAGGCTGGATAATCATAACACCAATCACATGATGATTTATCCACACTTGGAAAATCGACACTGGAATCAAATACGATTCACCTGAATCACGTGGTATGATTCCAGCAGCCCGAAAAATCATTGGTGGAATCATAACTTAGGATTCGTTGCTTTCTTGAAATTGTTCGTGGATTCAATATCGTTACTAACTTATTAAAATCTGAACCATGTTTAAAATAAGCACTCGTGACAACGTGCGATACACGGAGGAGAAAAAAAAGTGTGATTTCCATGATATTGGGCAAGAAAACGACTGGCAGTGTGTGAGGTGTCTGAGAGCATTCTTTTGGTAAGTCAGCTGTCACCTGTTATTGATCTTGTATTTGAATGTTGAAGCAATTTTTATTTGGATGTATTGATCATTTGTTTGAAGACATTGCACACGTTGTGAGAAGCGAGCTTAAACAATGGTAAATCGTTGGAAACTTCACTGAAATTTACAGTATTGTCAAGGTTGCACATTATATTATTGTCTCTTGTGTATGCAAAAGTGTGCCTTGGTGTGTTCAATTTGTAGTTATAATGCAAAGCAATTATTTTTTATGTCCCAACTCTTGATGTATTTCAGGTCGTATGATTAAACATTTTCGTGAAATATTAGAACTCGATGGAAACCAACCCTATTTCCTTCAAGAGCCACATTAAGTGAATAGTGACCAGCCAGGCCTATTTAATCCCTTTTTATCAGTTGCTGTGCTTCCAGATTATATTGCAGTATCTAATTAGATGATTTGTTGAAACCTTTAATAAATCTACTGGTAATTGCTAAACATAATTTGGAAAAAATTGAATTTAATTATCATTTTAATGATAAAAGCTTACATGTAATTATAAAATTGACATCAGTTTTCTTTAATCTGTACCATTATACAGCATGTAATGTCTTGAAATATTCAAGTTTCAAGTGGAACTACGAGCCAACATTTTCTATGTTCTATAAGAGTACAGACCACAGACAACTGACAATAACTTGGGGAAAAAAGTACAATGTAACAAAATCACCCTACTGTTTGGTTTCACATTTGTTGAGACAGCATGTGCTCAATCGTGTTACTGTTAACATCATACATGTAGTTCATGGCCACAAACCAATCAGTGCGTAAGAATTTTGACAGTTATTGTAATTAGTAAAACTAACAATTGCACTTAGATCAAACCAGAAATACAATGTACATCTATCTTATATATTGAAATTTATCTTCCCAACGTTTCTCAAGTAATTATTTGGCTAATAACATGGGTGACAAATTACTCCTTAATTTTGGAACGAAATTTAAGGGTTCATTTTTAATTTGACATGTGAAATTACAATGTTGCCATTGCAACTTTTCCTACATTACCAACATGGTATCCAGGTTTGAGAATTAAGGAGTAAGTTTAAAACAATGTAGCTAATCAATGGAAATTATTTGATTTTGGACAAAACATGTGTAAAATTATGCCCTAATTTCATTTGTCACCATTTGATTACCCAAATTTCTCAAGTAATATTATTATTTGGTAACTTTCCTTAAAATGACCTGTGTCATGCATTTTGGACAAGACCACTTGGGCCTGAACCTTCATCTTCTTAAGTGCTATACAGAATGGATATCTGGGTAATTGAGGAAGTTTAAGTAGTTATTGGCCAGTCTTCTGAAGCATCATCCTACAGTTTTAGTGGGTTACTCTGTGGGTTTCACTGATTGCGATACTCAAGGTACGTAATGTAGTCATCGACTCAGATTAGCCACTAACTGATAGTTCTTCTTAACTTGAAGTGTAGTCACCCTACGTATCAACCTTCTCACATTGACAATATGATCTCCACGATAAAAAGTGCTTTTCAAGGCTGGCAATCCAGCTAATTTGTCAGAAGCATGGTTCTTGTTGGCAAAGTGAAACCAGTTAACGTTTGCCAGATGGTGTACCTTCATGCTAGTGGCTCCATTTGACCCTTTCAAGTGGACACGTGCAGTGAAAAAGAAATTAACCTGAATAAAATAGGGAGAAACATCCTCACTATCACTCCCATCTAACTTGTCCACACAATAAACAAGGGCTGTTTGACCTCTGTCTGTTCTGTTGTATGCTGAAGAGAAAGTGGAACCATTTACATCACATCTAGCAAATGTATCAATGCGTGGCTCAACGGACAACAGTGAATCCTCATAAATGTCTGACAAGTAGTTTTTAAGTTCAATAAAAAATTCAAGTTTTGGTCTTTGTTTCATTCTTCGTGGTGGCAACATCTGAACTCTCCACTGTTTGGCTACTTCTTCTGGGAAATCTTCTCTTTCCACTCTCAACTGAGTGTCCAATGTTCCTTGTGTTCTGGATGGAGCTAGTTTATAAATGCAATCAAGCCCATTAAAAAAGCGTTCTGCTTGTATTCTGAGGTAAACTGACCATTCCTCCTGCCTTTCTGCACTATGATCATCTAGGCACTGATTAAGGAATGGCTTCAGTTGCGAAGGGATGGATTTTTCTTGGAAGCTGTCTAATGTTGGGATCTTTGAAGTACTAATTAAGTGCTGCACAACAAAGTTACGAAAAATTTCTTCTTCCACAGTTTTTCCACTGTTGTTCATGTCACCTAAAAGGCCAATGTGTCGTTCGTACGGAAAGCACCACCAGCTTGTTGGGGGGCCCCAATTCTGAATAAGCTCAGGAATGTGTAGTGCCATGTGGTAATTCACACTTACGGCATACTTTCCAAGCACCCTAGCATACAGTTTATGGTGTTTTTGGAGAAGACAGGAAATATCATCTACCTCATGCCTCATGATGGGGTCCTTCAACATAAGTTCAACTGCTTCAGCAAGACATTTGGTCGTGTCATAGAACGAGTATGGCACAATGTTCCATAGGCATACCCGGGCATAAGTCACAATGAAATTTTTCCATTGCTGGGCTTTCAAACCACGTGCAGACATCTTTTCTAGCATTGTCTTTGGTAGTCTCCCAACATCATAGGGAACCCTCAGAGCACTCAATCTGCTTGCCAGTATTTCAATTTCTTTGTCTGTCAACATATCATTGCTATTGGATATCAGAACTTCACCAATGTCTGATACAAGGCCCATCAAAATGTTGTGCATGGGATCAATTAGGAAATTTTGAACCATATCAAAATATGGCAGACGAATGAGTTCACTATACTTCACACCTGATTTTTGGGAAAGGGTTTGAGCAGTTGCTTTGTTTGCAGCCTTTCTGTAAGTGTTCATTGCCTTCCTAACCTCTTTGTCAGTCCGGTATGGAAAACTTTTGCTTGAGTCTGAGTAAAAACTCATCTTGCCACTTGCTCCAATCGTCCCTTTTTCACGAACTGCCTGGAAGCAACATTTATCACAGGGCAGATCTGCTTTGTGACTTTTGTACTGTGACACCTTTCTTGAGGCTGGGAGGTCAGCCAAGATGGGAAGAAGAATAGAGCGGCTGAATATTTTCCCCGGACCCAATGAATTGATCTGAATTCCAGAGTATAATGTAATTAGGTCATCAATGATGGGTGATAAATAGGTATTGACATGACCTTCTGGCTCTGATGGACCTGGTATCAAGCCGATAAGCATTGACCACCTTGCTTTGAAGCGCTGACTCTTTGGGATGTTCAGTACACTCATATAGATGGCTCCACAGGAGTAGACAGCCCTTTGGAATGGGTTAAAGAAATCTAGATAGAGCAGCAATGCCAAATTCATTTTATCCTTTAGCAGCGGCTTTGTCATGTCATCAGGATCCATCAGGAACTGTTGCAAAATCTTTCCATCCCAGATATCCCTGTACTCGGTTTTTGAAGGTTCAGGGCGGTCTCTAATTAGGTGCAAGAATTGTTCTTGCTTAAAAAACATTTTAATCCACTCTGAAGGAGGTAAAAATGGATATGTCTTGAAAGGAACCATCTTGGTTCTACCAAATGATAATTTTTTTTCAAAAGATAGTTCTGTGTTGCACCTTTTACCCCAAAGTTTCTTTTTACAGATTTCTGCCCTTTGCTTCCCATTCACCTTACAACTGATTTCATCAATACTATATAAACATGCACACTTTGGATTGGGACAGACAGCAAAGATTTTTGTCTTGTTAAGTACCTTTAAATCTGAAATTAATTCAAGTTCACTAATTGTCTTTGGAAAAATCAAATGAAGTGGATGACGAAGCACAAAAAAAATAAAGTAGATAAGGTTTAACAATACAGTAAACAAAGTGTTGGATAAGTTATATTGAAGCTTTATGCGCAAAAGTAAGAGGGAAATCCAGCGAATTAAGTTAGATGATTTCTCCTCTTCATCCTTTCTCTCCTCCTGTCCATGACACTCGTTTTTCCAGTTGCTTTTGTCATTTATTACAGGTAATGTCATCAATGGGTTGGCTTCCTCTGGTTGACTTTCCTTTTCATTTCTGGATTCTGTAGTCTCTCCAGACTGATCAGTTTCACCCTCTGATATATCAAAAGAACCTGAAATGATGTGAATCCAAAAAAAAAATTTTTGTGTAATGCTTGCTTCACAGTTTTGATATGTCTATTGGGGTGTTCAGACATTTCAATTGCATATTTTGTAAATCAACACAGAATTCACTTTTATTATAATAATTATAACCATTTTTTAAATCTATCTCATTCTCAGGGGCCACAATACCTTTGGACATTGCCAGAGATGGAGATGGATCTCTAGAGAAATTATGTACTGATGGTTGAGCAAGGTACCTTTCAAAGCATTGATTCCTCGTTCTTCATCAGAGCTGTCTTCAAACTCACTTTCATTTTCATATTTCCCTACTAGGTCCTCATCTGCAGGAACAAAAGATTTTCATTACTATAGTACGCTGGATTAACACTGATACTTGGGTCAAATCCCATTGGAATCTTTCCAAGTCTGTTCTAACGACATCTAAAAATTAATTCAGTGTATTCTAATATGGATAAATCAGCTGGTGCTAGCCAGTTTACCTTGTAATTCATCCAGTCTATGTTCTTCACCATCACTACAACTATTTCCCAACTCATTTTCTTTTACAGATACTTCCAGTTCCTGGACATCACATGAGACAACTGAAATCGAATAATATTAAAGCATATTCATAACTTCTACAAAAGCATGCTTAATTAATGCAGAAAAAACACAGACTGCGAGCAAAAACCTCTATGTCCTTCGTTTCATGTGGAATAGATGACATTATAATTGAATTTGATGTTAGATGTTAATTTTGACTAGTAATGCAAATGGCAGACTTGCAGTTACCTTTCATGGCACTCTTTCTGTTTTCTTCTATACAACCAATGCTGTATTCAAATTGATCCTCCATTGCAGATTCATTTATGTCCATATTTTCACCTGTGTGTCAATTGAGTGGGTACCATCATCATGTCATGTTTGTGTAAATATTAATTTTTGCTATATCATTAATTTTACATTGCACTTAAGTGCTAAATAAGAAATATATATGCGAAGTATTTGAGCAAATCATCAATATTTTGCAGTGTTTAATTGAGCTTATTTATTTTAAGTGTACCCCCCTCTCCCCTGACCTGGAGAAGACGGGAATGATAAAGGCATGTAATAAGCTCTTTTGATAAGAGATCTAACCTCTGGAGGTGGTATATTAGATGTGTTTTGTGTCTTCAGTATGTCCCCGCCCAGTATTAATTGACCCAAGTACCTCCCACCCCCCCCCCCCCACCCCACCTCGAGCACTGAAGAATCAATCCAGGAAAAAATGGTAGCAACCCCTCTCTCCCCGCGGTCACTGTAGCTCTGACTAAAACCACTTTTTTGTCTTCTCTTCTGCCAATTACATTACGTGGACGCGCAAAGATATATCACTACAATGAAAGAGTGAACTGGAGCTGACAAATATAGATCGTTTTCATTGTGGAGCAAGTGGCAACAAAGAAATAAAATCAACCGTTCAACGAAATAAGCCAAAAAATTGGATTGTTCTATGAGACACATTTTTAAATCACCACACCAATTTTCAGGTCTGTCCGGTTAATTGTTTCTGAGTTATTTGGCGAAGCGTTTCACGTAACTTTCCACAATGTGGTACACCATTGTTGAGCACCATTATGGCGACCAGAAATCGACAGGAACATCTGGAATTCACTTGGCGATGAAATAACTTTCTTTTCGCTCATGAGATGCAATACATATGTAAGGACACATCTCCTAATGTACTTGAAACGCTCAGCCTGCTGAGATTCATAGGCATTGATATATTTTTAAGCAAACAACTTTGTATCATGGTGTCACGCAAGGTGACAATTCGTAAATTCAAAATACAGCCGTACTGTATTTTCGCAACGAAAGATGTCATATAACTCGAAACTTGAAAAAAGATATATTTCTAGAACATCTTCAACCTCTGAAAGTTAAAAATTCAAAACAAATTGCAGTTTTGGTTTCAGAATTTGATGACGTCACTGTGAAAACCACCGGGGAAAACCATCTATACATGTCAAGATCAAAACAAAATGTTGACAAAATTCACCTTCCAAATCCGGCTTGTGAGAATCCGAAAACCTCGCTTTTTTGGCTGGCTGGTTACTTTCACTGTAGCATCCTGACCATCTTGAACGGTCCAACCCAAACAGTTTGTGATGCCTGTATACCGTTCTTCGTGCTCGCAAACAACCGTGACAATTGGGGCAAAAACACTTCCTATAACCGGTGTCAGAGTTACTTTCGGCCATTTCTTGAAATTATGTCAGCCGAGACGAAAAAGTTTCAATTTTCTCATTAGCAACACCCTATTACTATGATAATCATCCCGAATTATTGACGTGCGCACGACCCACGACAGGAAAATCGTAAGCGAAGAATTGCGTGACTTTCTTTGCGAAGATTTGACGGGATTCGTAACAATTTACTCCGCCTTCTCTCCTTGGTTTTCAAGCGTGATTTTTTCGTAAATTAACAAACGGGAATACTTAAGCATGGAAGTCGAGAATCCGGAAGAACTGATTCAAGTCCTGTTGAATAATCCTGCCTCAAGAAATGCCCTGAGCTCTTTTATCGAGCAAACAGTAAAGAAGAATCACGTAAGTACATCAATTAAGCCAATTAATTGAAGATAAGTGGTTTACTTCGCAGAGAGCCGTGTACACTCTCTTTAACCACGTTTCTCGTTCATTGTTTCTCATTTTAGTCTACTATTCCGTCAAAATCTGTGCCTTTGGTAAGTATAACCAAAGATATGCAGAAGTCACTCTTGTCTTTTATGAGGGTTTGAGCACAATCACGCCAAAGCAGCCAGCAGTGAGAGGCAAATTGGTGTCAACATAGACGGTGGTATACCAACGGTACATGGCTTCTCATGAAATTGAAATCTCTTGGGTAAAGGCTAAATATTCAATCGCATAGCCAGTTTGCATTGACAAACAATAATATTATTGCACTGGTAACAACGTTGTTATGTTAACTTTTGCTGTAGGAAAAGAGAGACAGAGCAGTGGAAGAGGCACAGAAAAAGTTGGAACAGGAGCTAACAAAAGAGGAAATAAATAAAATAAGATCAGAGATACCGATGGTGGGCAGACAAGAAATTGGGCGGGTGCCAGACTCAGATGATGAAGACGCAAAGAAAGATTTGCAGTTAAAACGCAAGATCAATTTAGAGAATGGAAGAAGGGTGGCACGAGAGAACCAGCGGAAAGGAAGTAGAATCTGGCACACAATAAAACACATGTCAGAAGACACGAGGCTACATGTGAGAGATGTATTGGACATGGCAGGAAAAGAAAATGTGCCTCAAGCTCACCCTTCAGCAGCAGAAAAACAGGTAAGTGCTCCACTGACCCCTCTGGAGAGTTCAACAGCATCAAGTTCCAATGCAGTTTTAAGATCCCATCAACAGAAGAGCAGACTGGCTTTGCAGAAGAATAAAAAAAGTGCTTCCACAACGTCTAGAGGAGTGGCTACCTGTACCAGTTTAGGCCATTCACGAGAACATCGAGATTTAATGGCTACTGCAGGGGCCATCCGTTCTTCAACAACAATCGATTTTGAGTCACCAGATCATATTTCATTCCTTGACAACTTTTTGTTTGACGGTGATTTTAATGACTAGATAACTGGAAAGTAATCACATGATTTTTGATTGCAATTTGGAATTTTTCTGCCCCCTCAATCCCATAAAGAAGGCATGCAGGTTCAATTACCGGTATTTGTAGCCTTAGAAAAATATTATAAGTGTTGACATCTCGTCCACATTGTATAAGAAATTATGTGATCACTTCTTAAATTTTGTGACAAAAACTAATGACAAGAGGTCATGTTTCGCCTTCTCTAATGTCATCTGTGAAGTTAACAAAGACAGCAACATGACATGCAGGTGGATGACTTCGTAACCAAAACAAAACAAAAATGACGATTCCATCCTTGCAAAATAATTTAATTGTTTAGATCAATTTCATCGTCACATGTTTCCTTTGTTAACTTTGCAAAATTAATATTTTGTCACTTGATCCCTTATTGTTATATACATGCTTTCGGCAAATTACTATCTTTCTAATTTACCATCACAAACTGCTTTGTGTACTGTTTTTATTAAAGACAAATTCTTGCATTGGAAAGCAGTCTCTGACATAATTAGGAATAGACCCATCCCTCTTGCATGCCCACTGCGGGATCAAAATGTAATTAAGGACAGTGCCTACTATTGTTATTGTGCATACATTCTGCGCATCTTGAGATACTCAGGTTTCCTATCAATGATGCTTACCAATACAGTGATACAGTTGTTTGTTCCTTGCTGAACTATTAGATGGAATATGATATTAACAATGTTAACTGTAAATTACCAGACTGAGTATGTAGATTTGGGAGTTTGATATCAATATTGTGCTGATTTTAAATTATTTTAAGGACGGTGCCTTAACTATTGTTATTGCGCATACATTCTGCTCATCTCGAGATACTCGGATTTTCTATCGGTGATGCTCACTAATTAACAATTAGACCCCTATCCCGCAAGGACTACTGGTCAATAGCCTGTGAGGTGAAGTCAAATGGGTTATTGACCCGTGGCCCTTGAGGGCGAAGGGTCTAATAATTATTGTTTTAGAATCACCCAACTAGTCGGACAGAAAAGGCTTTAATAAAGTTAGCAAATGCAAGTTGAAGAAATATTTATTTGGGAATAAAACGAAAGAAAATGTCACGCTTTTCACTACTCGAGGACTATTACTAATAGTCCTCTAGTAGCGTAGCCAATCAAAATGCAGCATTTGCATTAGTCCACTAGTTGGGTGATACTAATACAGTGATATTTTTGTGCAGTTTAAAACTATCCGTAGTAAGTACTCTTGGTATCCAAAAAGAAAATTGGGGGTAACCATGCATTTTTGAGAGATAATTAAGCTTCAATTTGAGAAATTTGAGAAAGAACGCCATACATTACTTTGTATTTCATATTATTCAACAATTATATTAGAAAATGCATGGCTACCCTCAATTTTCTTTTTGGATTTCAATGACACTTGTCAAGATCTAGGTTTCCTGCATAATCAAAAACCGGGGCAAAAACACCTTTGAATTAGTAGGCACTGTCCTTAAGTGACAGATGACAAATGCGTGTGTCTGATCTTTATCACATCTACAAATGCAACGTGATAGTGAATTTTACAGATCTGATGTAAATGTTGACTAATTGACTTATTAAACATCAGCACCAAATGTTTATGTACACTTGGTATTTTCTGTGGCACATTAGATCTTTTAATCATGACAGGCCAACAAAAAAATGTTATGTTTGAATAGAAGTCTGTAACATACATGTTTACATGGATATTGATGAGTCACATGAGTAATATAAATAAAGGACTACTATTTGTTAGCATGAAACTGTGTTCAAGTTGTTGCGTTTTAATGATCTTTTGATGCGTCCAGATTTAAGGTCATTTTGGTTTGCTAATATTTTTCTTAACACTTTGTATGCAAGGATTACTTTTACATGAGCAGGTATGGCTCTGCAAAAAATAGAACTGTTGCAACAAACATGAAAATGGAAAAAATAAGAAAACTTTAAATACAAGTTGACTGGGTTTTTTTGCAAAAAAAAAAAACAACAATCACAGGTGCTTTAATTAGTGGTCGATCTGAACCACTATTTTGCTGAATGACACTGAAAGTACAATTTCCTTCACTGCCATAATCAAAGTTATGATTCCACAAATGATTTCCTGTACATCAGAAAACATGTAGTACGATTTTTGCGCAAAGCGTGATGGGTTATGATTCTTCAGATGATGCTAAGTAGCTTCAGGGCATCATAACAATGATTCCTCCAAATCAAAAATTCTGGGTGATGATTCCACAGACGGTTCCTTCAAGCCTTAAAACATCAGGGTTATTATTCGAGTGCCTGACAGAATCATATGATGACATGACAAAGCCTGAGCAAAGCAACATCATGATTCCGAAAGCACATACAATGGTCACAAGAATCATAACTGGTTATTCAATACCCTAATTTCCTATGCATATCAGCTGTGTATTAGCCACTTGAACATATAAAAAACGCAAGGATCTCGAACTGATATTACTTAAAACAACAATATAAAGCTCTCTAAATTATCACATTCACTACAACTTAAAAATGAAAATTATACGCTTTTAAACTGCAACTGTTTTCGCATTTCAGAAACAACACACCCCTTTACTTCCTGTCACGATCTCAGCAGTTTGCGAAATTAATAATCGGGATTCAACGGTGATTTAACATTTTGCATTCCCTACGATTCCTAAGAATAGGTGTACTGTGCTTACATTAAATTACTGACAGAAAAACTAGTGCAAAAAGCCAAAAGAATCAGACATTTCCGTAAAAACATATTCTCTATGCGCTCACTCACCTCCAGTCTCCACGACTTTGAGATCGTTCGTCTTCCCATCATATCCAAAAACTGCCCTGAAATCCACATCAGAATAAATACAATGAAATATGGACAATGAACTAAAAGGACGATCTCACCAGTTGACGTCTGGAGAATCATCAAACACATTTTGCCATGTCTTTAACAAGGAGTCACGATTCTTCGTCAAGTTAATCGCCATCTTGGATGAATGATCACGTGACTGAAGAAACGTCGTGGTCACACTTGAGAGAAGCGCGGCGTAAGCGTCGCGTTGACACTACACCAGGAAGTTTAAGGAAGTGTTTACACGAACGCCGTTTCACATCGACACTCTATCATGACTTCGAAACCGCGTCAAAATCGATGCGGTTTGGAAGTGTTTACGCGGAACCGTTTTCGCCAGAAAATCAAAGCCTGGTATAAGCGACCGCTGCACTACGCGCTAAATTCACCATTTGAATCGAGCAATGGAAATTTCGCGCTAAAATGGTAACCGTATTCAAATGGGAGGCGGTTTCGTCGTGTACACGTTGCGTATCGTTTTGAAAACGCTTCACTTTTAGCAGAGTTTTGAAATCGACCCGGTTTGGCCAACAGTCTTGATCGGTATCGTGTAAACAGTAGGCGTAACCGCATCGAAAACGATGCGGTGACAAAGACAGTAAACCGTGTTCGTGTAAACGCTGCCTTAGAGAGCGACGTTTTTCAAGCGACGTTTCTGAGCCACAGACGGAAACCGGAAGTGAAATTTTCGCATGCCAGGACATTGCCATCTCCCCGATATTATGGTGCGCCAAATGTAAAAATATTATTTAAGTACTTTTCCCCTATATTTTGTGTTATTTATAAATAATACATTGAAGTACCTTTGCGATTTATAAATCGCAAGGTTACGAACTTTGCGATTTCTAAATCGCAAGGTTACGAACTTTGCGATTTATAAATCGCAAAGTTATCAACTTTGCGATTTATAAATCGAAAAGTTCGTAGAGTTGCGATTTAAAAATCGCGCGTGCGATTTATAAATCAAGTGTGATTTATAAATCGCAAATGTGCGATTTATAAATCACATAGTGCGATTTATAAATCACAAAGTACGATTTATAGATCGCACTTTTGCGATTTCCTAGGTACTTCATGTATCCCCTATTATAGTGTATTTAAATTATAATGTATTTCCACGCGTATATTATGGTGTCTTTAAATAATTAGCCCTATATACCCATGTATACCCTTTTATTAAATTCTCAACCTGGGATAATGCAATTCTCGTGCTCTGATTGGTTCACTCAATCTCGGTTATCAGCTCATATACCTTGGTTTGACCTTATATGGTAAATGATTGATCTAAGTGTTGCCAAGCTAAAAGCTTTTTCGCCGGAAAGCGAAATTTCTCTCTCAAGAAAGCAAAAAAAAGTTTTTCTGGACATCTGGGATAAATTCCGACGTTTAGAAGTACGCGAAAAGGTAAGAAATGTTTTTGTGACGAGCCTGCGTCTGTCTGACCACAAGGTGTTACACGACATCGCATCGGTTCTCATCAAGTTCTTTTGATTTCGCTCGCATTTCGTACTTTCTAAACTTTTGGAGTTTAAAGGAATTTAACCCTTTGGCTACTAGAGATTTGGCCGAAAAACACGTTTTGAAGCTAGTTGAGGGGTTTTTTGGTCACTGTCGTGCTGTTTAAGAGCTAAATCTCCCTACACACCCGTTTCCAGGTTGTACACTCCGCGGCCTTTTCAGCCAGGTGCAAAATAAGCGCTTGCAAAGTTCGGGCATGCGCAGAAAACAAAATTTCGACGAAGTACCACAACACTTTCGACTTTCACTTTTCGCTTTCTCTCCTTCCCTCTCTTTTCGCTTTCTTTGCCTCATTTTTTTTTTGAACTTGCTGGGCATTTGGTAGGCTTTATTTTGGTGGGAAGAGTTTCTGAGAAACCTTTCATCATCTTAGAATTAGGTGCTCAGAAAGGTAGGTGGGTAATGGCGCAAGCTTTTCATGGAGATTTTCAGGTCAGTCTTACATGATTTTTTTGGCCGTTTCTCCAGTTTCCTTGACTGAATTGTGCTCATTCTGGTATAGTTTGAAAGATCTCTTCTCCCTGCACAAGTTAGTGGACAAAGCTGTTCCTGACCGTTAAAAGTGATGACGTCACAAGGGGTAGATGGGACCGTGGATAAAGCTGGACGTATTTTGCCAGATAGTAATCAAAGGGTTAATAAAACAATTATTCCATTCGCGCTTGTTGGATATGAGACTGGTTATAGCCAACTCGGCCCTACGCGCCTCGTTGGCTATTTACCATCTCATATCCAACGTGCGCTCATGAAATAATTGTTAAATATACCCCTATATACCCTTGTATACCCTTATATACCCACGTATACCCTTGTATACCCTCATATACCGCTATATACCCTTGTATACACTTATATACCCACGTATACCCTTGTATATATACCCTTACATACCCCTATATACCCATGTATACCCTTATATACCCCTATATACCCATTTATACTCATGTATACCCTTACATACCCCTATATACCCTTGTATACCCTTATATACCCCTATATACCCTATATACTACGTTGGGTTGGCCACGTAGCTAGAATGGAAGACAACTGAATGCCGCAACATATATTGTACGGAGAGCTTGAAGAAGGAAGAAGAAGAAGAAGAAGAGGCAGATCGAAACTTCGGTATAAAGAGTTTTGAAGCAAGCAACCGTGGACAATTTTCCTGTCGGTGTACGTTGGATCAGTGGCTTGATCTGATCGGCGTTATTTCAAGTTGAGAAACTAAATATTTTAAGCAAGAGCCGATACAACGTAGATTTGATTTGATTTTAGTGGTGTACTATATTTCGGCTGGCCAAACCAGCCTTCTTCCGGTACAATGAGAGTTTACATTGAATTGCTTCTATGTACATATATATATATTATAGTAAATGGATGTTGACGTAATACTGGAAAGAATGTGATAAACCATGGCAGTTACAGAGATTTTGAATTCAAATACTAGGAGTCACGGAAAAATAACGGAAATCACTCAAAATAATAAACTGAAATCTAATACGTTTCTTCGCGGATATTAAGACCGTTGGGATCAATTGTCCTGCCTTTCAAAATTAAAAAAGCTTCCCTGGCCTTATGGATCGAGTCTCTGTTAGAAAATATTTTTTCGATAGGAATTAATTGCATGTCCTTGGAGGTGTTGTAGGGAGAGGAGAGGAAATGTTCTGCGACTGTAGTAGGTTTGGATTTGGTGTTAGCGTTATCTAAAGTGCGGCGGTGTTCATTAAAACGGTCTTTTAAACGTCGTTTAGTTTCTCCTATGTACTGTAGATGGCATCTATTGCATTGAATCGTGTAGATAAGGTTTTTAGTTTCGCAAGTTATGTGGAAATTAATGGAGCGCGTTTCGCCAGTAGAGAAGAATTTGTAGTTGGTTAGTCCATGGAAAATGCAAGGACAGGTAGCGCAGTTTTTGCCACAGCGAAAAGAACCGGAAGTGTGGAATTAGAATGAGTTACATTGGGGGACAGTTTAGCTGTAACCAGCAGGCCTCGAAGGTTAGGGAAGCGCCTGAAAGCCACAACAAGTAGATGTATGAAAGCATTTTTGCAGCGGTCAGAAGAAAGAAGTAGATTGAAGATGGAAGGAAGTGATGGATTATTAGTGGTCGTTATGAAAGGTATGCGTTTGGGTTTGTCTATCTGTTTAGGTTGTAGACTATATGTGCGGAGAATGTCTGTGGCCCGTTGTATTTGTTTAGTAACAAAGTTGCGTTTGTAACCTCGTTTCAGAAGGTATGTCGTTAGTTCCGTGGTGCGAATCTTGAACGTTTCGTCGATCCCATCGGTCTTCACATCCGCGAAGAAACGTATTAGATTTCAGTTTATTATTTTAGTGATTTCCGTCATTTTCACGCGAATCTTAGTATTTGAATTCAAAATCTCTGGTATATAGGGCTAATTATTAAATACACTATAAGTACCTTATATTTAAATACATAATAACTAGGGGTAATCGAAGCTTAGGCGAGTGCGCTCGATGTTTGTAGGGGTACAGGTAGATATTTATGGAGAAGGCTGGATGGTTCGTGCGGTAGATAAATGTTATTACTGCATAAATGAACGTGACAACTTGTTAAATGTAATCATTAACTATTTATTTGGAATTCTACAAGTAAACAACTACTGAAAATTACTCTAAAATGGAACTGTTACTTGCAAGTCTTTTCAGCTTGCGGTATTAAAGACTTGAGAATACTTTTCTGTGCTGAACGCTGGGACACAATAAATTGTATACAAAAATTTGGTTTTATCAACGGAGTTGATAATGTAAATTGGCCACCGTACAGAGATTCACCAGCTTTTAGAATCTCTGTACGGTGGCCAATTTACATTATCAACTCCGTTGATAAAACCAAATTTTTGTATACTACTTCCCCACCGACGCAGCACCACAGTTTCTTTAGAAACTACCCCTTCATTCTCTCACAATAAATTGTGTTTGAACAGGAACATGTGTATTCTAGCGAGAAATAGCGGACAATAAAGTTATTATTTGAATTAGCAGGAAATCACGTGTAACATTCTATAGAATTTGGTGTCCATTTTGGAACTAAACTGAAGTGAACATGAATATTCTGAATTGGAAAAAAGGATTTTTGCACTTTGGTAGATAACAACATTTGTTGTAAGGGATACATGAGGTACTTACCTCATTAAAACATATGCTGTACTCATTATATGTGGGCTCATGTTAGATCACACGTAACAAATGTCAACCGTTCGTGTTTCGACAGGGAGAGACTCATATCTGGTAGGTGATCATTTTATAAGTGCCCCTTCAGGCCATTTTCGTCTACAGAAGCCACCAGGCTGGCATCATTAAGCTAGAATGTGGGTAAAGGCAAGCCTTTGAAAGAAAACAGAGGCGAGAGATGGTTTCATGCAGACTGGGACGCCTAACTGAATGCTCTGTTTTAAACAAGGCGGTTCACGAGTGAAGTTGTCTCTCTGGTCTTTCTTTGGACGGATTCCAGGACCTACCGATACAATTTGGGCAAGTTTTGAAAGCTAAAAACTTCAATCGATGCGGTATTTTGCTGGTAGGACTGGGTGGCCCGACACTTATGAAAAAAACTATAAAATGAGAATCGGGAGTCTTCCCTTGTCATGGAATGGCAGAATTACCCAGAATTCTTTTTGGGCATGAGCGAGGCAACTTAAGAAGCAGGAGACTGGCCCTCATGGAATGGCTGAAGCGCGGCCAGAGGAAATGATTTCTAGCCAGATACTCAGGGGTAGGCCTGGTGTGTGCTTTTAACTTAGATTTTGGATTTCTGAACAAGTTTTTATCATAGAAGATTCGCGACAAAGGTGTGCTTTCATTTCGCTGTAATTCTCGTGTCAAAGAAACGCTATAATAATGTAAATACGAGAAAAATACGTTTTCTCTCCCGTCCCCTTCTTATGCATGATCTTCGCGGAAATTACATTCTGTTCCTCAGTAAACCTGGAACAACCAGTTATGGTCTTAGTTCTGTTTTTTCTTACGTATCAGCTAAGTTGCGGAATGCGCTACCTGATTTTATCCGTAACTATGAGTTTACTGGTTTTAAAAGAGAATCCAGGGCCGCATTTTGTACAGGGGCTTTTCTTTCTAATGAATATATCTTTAAATATTACGTATTTAGAAGGTATCTGTATAGGCTATGTATTTTAGCTGTAAATGTAATGTCTCGAAGTTATTAGCTCCTGTAGTTATTGGGAAAAAGCTTATGACTGTATGTATGTTACCTTTAGCAGGGCGCATGCGCACACTTTGTAATCTACGACTCCAGTGCTTACCATATGACACAAAATGACTTTTGTCTTGAATATATAAGCCATCTAATTGTTACGCTATGTTGACAAGGGCGGTTTGGAGCTGTGAGTAGGCGTGGGATTTGTCACATATGGTTTAGGGGCCGACATATCTCTCCCTCAATGCCGTACCGGGAGGCAAGGTCGGTAGCAGAAAGCAGCGAAGGGCCAACTGCGTCCAAAAGCGATCGCACCGGCCGAAATCCAGGGATGACTCGTTTGGTACGACGCTCCAGCGCCGGTGTCTGGAGGTACTGCGTTTTTCTCTCTTGTTCAAACATTCCGTCAGCGCATGCGTAAATGTTCTGGCTCTCCGATACCTAGCCTACCAAAAAAAATTACATGCTGTTTTTTTTTTTGTTTTTTTTTAAACCAGCAATTGACATTTCAGTTGATTTTATAGGAATAAACGTAACGTAAGAACCGTGCGTGTCTGGTCTTGTCTCAGACAGAGGCGAGAGATGGTTTCATGCAGACTGGGACGCCTAACTGAATGCTCTGTTTTAAACAAGGCGGTTCACGAGTGAAGTTGTCTCTCTGGTCTTTCTTTGGACGGATTCCAGGACCTACCGATACAATTTGGGCAAGTTTTGAAAGCTAAAAACTTCAATCGATGCGGTATTTTGCTGGTAGGACTGGGTGGCCCGACACTTATGAAAAAAACTATAAAATGAGAATCGGGAGTCTTCCCTTGTCATGGAATGGCAGAATTACCCAGAATTCTTTTTGGGCATGAGCGAGGCAACTTAAGAAGCAGGAGACTGGCCCTCATGGAATGGCTGAAGCGCGGCCAGAGGAAATGATTTCTAGCCAGATACTCAGGGGTAGGCCTGGTGTGTGCTTTTAACTTAGATTTTGGATTTCTGAACAAGTTTTTATCATAGAAGATTCGCGACAAAGGTGTGCTTTCATTTCGCTGTAATTCTCGTGTCAAAGAAACGCTATAATAATGTAAATACGAGAAAAATACGTTTTCTCTCCCGTCCCCTTCTTATGCATGATCTTCGCGGAAATTACATTCTGTTCCTCAGTAAACCTGGAACAACCAGTTATGGTCTTAGTTCTATTTTTTCTTACGTATCAGCTAAGTTGCGGAATGCGCTACCTGATTTTATCCGTAACTATGAGTTTACTGGTTTTAAAAGAGAATCCAGGGCCGCATTTTGTACAGGGGCTTTTCTTTCTAATGAATATATCTTTAAATATTACGTATTTAGAAGGTATCTGTATAGGCTATGTATTTTAGCTGTAAATGTAATGTCTCGAAGTTATTAGCTCCTGTAGTTATTGGGAAAAAGCTTATGACTGTATGTATGTTACCTTTAGCAGGGCGCATGCGCACACTTTGTAATCTACGACTCCAGTGCTTACCATATGACACAAAATGACTTTTGTCTTGAATATATAAGCCATCTAATTGTTACGCTATGTTGACAAGGGCGGTTTGGAGCTGTGAGTAGGCGTGGGATTTGTCACATATGGTTTAGGGGCCGACATATCTCTCCCTCAATGCCGTACCGGGAGGCAAGGTCGGTAGCAGAAAGCAGCGAAGGGCCAACTGCGTCCAAAAGCGATCGCACCGGCCGAAATCCAGGGATGACTCGTTTGGTACGACGCTCCAGCGCCGGTGTCTGGAGGTACTGCGTTTTTCTCTCTTGTTCAAACATTCCGTCAGCGCATGCGTAAATGTTCTGGCTCTCCGATACCTAGCCTACCAAAAAAAATTACATGCTGTTTTTTTTTTGTTTTTTTTTAAACCAGCAATTGACATTTCAGTTGATTTTATAGGAATAAACGTAACGTAAGAACCGTGCGTGTCTGGTCTTGTCTCAGACAGAGGCGAGAGATGGTTTCATGCAGACTGGGACGCCTAACTGAATGCTCTGTTTTAAACAAGGCGGTTCACGAGTGAAGTTGTCTCTCTGGTCTTTCTTTGGACGGATTCCAGGACCTACCGATACAATTTGGGCAAGTTTTGAAAGCTAAAAACTTCAATCGATGCGGTATTTTGCTGGTAGGACTGGGTGGCCCGACACTTATGAAAAAAACTATAAAATGAGAATCGGGAGTCTTCCCTTGTCATGGAATGGCAGAATTACCCAGAATTCTTTTTGGGCATGAGCGAGGCAACTTAAGAAGCAGGAGACTGGCCCTCATGGAATGGCTGAAGCGCGGCCAGAGGAAATGATTTCTAGCCAGATACTCAGGGGTAGGCCTGGTGTGTGCTTTTAACTTAGATTTTGGATTTCTGAACAAGTTTTTATCATAGAAGATTCGCGACAAAGGTGTGCTTTCATTTCGCTGTAATTCTCGTGTCAAAGAAACGCTATAATAATGTAAATACGAGAAAAATACGTTTTCTCTCCCGTCCCCTTCTTATGCATGATCTTCGCGGAAATTACATTCTGTTCCTCAGTAAACCTGGAACAACCAGTTATGGTCTTAGTTCTGTTTTTTCTTACGTATCAGCTAAGTTGCGGAATGCGCTACCTGATTTTATCCGTAACTATGAGTTTACTGGTTTTAAAAGAGAATCCAGGGCCGCATTTTGTACAGGGGCTTTTCTTTCTAATGAATATATCTTTAAATATTACGTATTTAGAAGGTATCTGTATAGGCTATGTATTTTAGCTGTAAATGTAATGTCTCGAAGTTATTAGCTCCTGTAGTTATTGGGAAAAAGCTTATGACTGTATGTATGTTACCTTTAGCAGGGCGCATGCGCACACTTTGTAATCTACGACTCCAGTGCTTACCATATGACACAAAATGACTTTTGTCTTGAATATATAAGCCATCTAATTGTTACGCTATGTTGACAAGGGCGGTTTGGAGCTGTGAGTAGGCGTGGGATTTGTCACATATGGTTTAGGGGCCGACATATCTCTCCCTCAATGCCGTACCGGGAGGCAAGGTCGGTAGCAGAAAGCAGCGAAGGGCCAACTGCGTCCAAAAGCGATCGCACCGGCCGAAATCCAGGGATGACTCGTTTGGTACGACGCTCCAGCGCCGGTGTCTGGAGGTACTGCGTTTTTCTCTCTTGTTCAAACATTCCGTCAGCGCATGCGTAAATGTTCTGGCTCTCCGATACCTAGCCTACCAAAAAAAATTACATGCTGTTTTTTTTTTGTTTTTTTTTAAACCAGCAATTGACATTTCAGTTGATTTTATAGGAATAAACGTAACGTAAGAACCGTGCGTGTCTGGTCTTGTCTCAGACAGAGGCGAGAGATGGTTTCATGCAGACTGGGACGCCTAACTGAATGCTCTGTTTTAAACAAGGCGGTTCACGAGTGAAGTTGTCTCTCTGGTCTTTCTTTGGACGGATTCCAGGACCTACCGATACAATTTGGGCAAGTTTTGAAAGCTAAAAACTTCAATCGATGCGGTATTTTGCTGGTAGGACTGGGTGGCCCGACACTTATGAAAAAAACTATAAAATGAGAATCGGGAGTTTTCCCTTGTCATGGAATGGCAGAATTACCCAGAATTCTTTTTGGGCATGAGCGAGGCAACTTAAGAAGCACGAGACTGGCCCTCATGGAATGGCTGAAGCGCGGCGAGAGGAAATGATTTCTAGCCAGATACTCAGGAGTAGGCCTGGTGTGTGCTTTTAACTTAGATTTTGGATTTCTGAACAAGTTTTTATCATAGAAGATTCGCGACAAAGGTGTGCTTTCATTTCGCTGTAATTCTCGTGTCAAAGAAACGCTATAATAATGTAAATACGAGAAAAATACGTTTTCTCTCCCGTCCCCTTCTTATGCATGATCTTCGCGGAAATTACATTCTGTTCCTCAGTAAACCTGGAACAACCAGTTATGGTCTTAGTTCTGTTTTTTCTTACGTATCAGCTAAGTTGCGGAATGCGCTACCTGATTTTATCCGTAACTATGAGTTTACTGGTTTTAAAAGAGAATCCAGGGCCGCATTTTGTACAGGGGCTTTTCTTTCTAATGAATATATCTTTAAATATTACGTATTTAGAAGGTATCTGTATAGGCTATGTATTTTAGCTGTAAATGTAATGTCTCGAAGTTATTAGCTCCTGTAGTTATTGGGAAAAAGCTTATGACTGTATGTATGTTACCTTTAGCAGGGCGCATGCGCACACTTTGTAATCTACGACTCCAGTGCTTACCATATGACACAAAATGACTTTTGTCTTGAATATATAAGCCATCTAATTGTTACGCTATGTTGACAAGGGCGGTTTGGAGCTGTGAGTAGGCGTGGGATTTGTCACATATGGTTTAGGGGCCGACATATCTCTCCCTCAATGCCGTACCGGGAGGCAAGGTCGGTAGCAGAAAGCAGCGAAGGGCCAACTGCGTCCAAAAGCGATCGCACCGGCCGAAATCCAGGGATGACTCGTTTGGTACGACGCTCCAGCGCCGGTGTCTGGAGGTACTGCGTTTTTCTCTCTTGTTCAAACATTCCGTCAGCGCATGCGTAAATGTTCTGGCTCTCCGATACCTAGCCTACCAAAAAAATTACATGCTGTTTTTTTTTTGTTTTTTTTTTAAACCAGCAATTGACATTTCAGTTGATTTTATAGGAATAAACGTAACGTAAGAACCGTGCGTGTCTGGTCTTGTCTCAGACAGAGGCGAGAGATGGTTTCATGCAGACTGGGACGCCTAACTGAATGCTCTGTTTTAAACAAGGCGGTTCACGAGTGAAGTTGTCTCTCTGGTCTTTCTTTGGACGGATTCCAGGACCTACCGATACAATTTGGGCAAGTTTTGAAAGCTAAAAACTTCAATCGATGCGGTATTTTGCTGGTAGGACTGGGTGGCCCGACACTTATGAAAAAAACTATAAAATGAGAATCGGGAGTCTTCCCTTGTCATGGAATGGCAGAATTACCCAGAATTCTTTTTGGGCATGAGCGAGGCAACTTAAGAAGCAGGAGACTGGCCCTCATGGAATGGCTGAAGCGCGGCCAGAGGAAATGATTTCTAGCCAGATACTCAGGGGTAGGCCTGGTGTGTGCTTTTAACTTAGATTTTGGATTTCTGAACAAGTTTTTATCATAGAAGATTCGCGACAAAGGTGTGCTTTCATTTCGCTGTAATTCTCGTGTCAAAGAAACGCTATAATAATGTAAATACGAGAAAAATACGTTTTCTCTCCCGTCCCCTTCTTATGCATGATCTTCGCGGAAATTACATTCTGTTCCTCAGTAAACCTGGAACAACCAGTTATGGTCTTAGTTCTGTTTTTTCTTACGTATCAGCTAAGTTGCGGAATGCGCTACCTGATTTTATCCGTAACTATGAGTTTACTGGTTTTAAAAGAGAATCCAGGGCCGCATTTTGTACAGGGGCTTTTCTTTCTAATGAATATATCTTTAAATATTACGTATTTAGAAGGTATCTGTATAGGCTATGTATTTTAGCTGTAAATGTAATGTCTCGAAGTTATTAGCTCCTGTAGTTATTGGGAAAAAGCTTATGACTGTATGTATGTTACCTTTAGCAGGGCGCATGCGCACACTTTGTAATCTACGACTCCAGTGCTTACCATATGACACAAAATGACTTTTGTCTTGAATATATAAGCCATCTAATTGTTACGCTATGTTGACAAGGGCGGTTTGGAGCTGTGAGTAGGCGTGGGATTTGTCACATATGGTTTAGGGGCCGACATATCTCTCCCTCAATGCCGTACCGGGAGGCAAGGTCGGTAGCAGAAAGCAGCGAAGGGCCAACTGCGTCCAAAAGCGATCGCACCGGCCGAAATCCAGGGATGACTCGTTTGGTACGACGCTCCAGCGCCGGTGTCTGGAGGTACTGCGTTTTTCTCTCTTGTTCAAACATTCCGTCAGCGCATGCGTAAATGTTCTGGCTCTCCGATACCTAGCCTACCAAAAAAAATTACATGCTGTTTTTTTTTTGTTTTTTTTTTAAACCAGCAATTGACATTTCAGTTGATTTTATAGGAATAAACGTAACGTAAGAACCGTGCGTGTCTGGTCTTGTCTCAGACAGAGGCGAGAGATGGTTTCATGCAGACTGGGACGCCTAACTGAATGCTCTGTTTTAAACAAGGCGGTTCACGAGTGAAGTTGTCTCTCTGGTCTTTCTTTGGACGGATTCCAGGACCTACCGATACAATTTGGGCAAGTTTTGAAAGCTAAAAACTTCAATCGATGCGGTATTTTGCTGGTAGGACTGGGTGGCCCGACACTTATGAAAAAAACTATAAAATGAGAATCGGGAGTCTTCCCTTGTCATGGAATGGCAGAATTACCCAGAATTCTTTTTGGGCATGAGCGAGGCAACTTAAGAAGCAGGAGACTGGCCCTCATGGAATGGCTGAAGCGCGGCCAGAGGAAATGATTTCTAGCCAGATACTCAGGGGTAGGCCTGGTGTGTGCTTTTAACTTAGATTTTGGATTTCTGAACAAGTTTTTATCATAGAAGATTCGCGACAAAGGTGTGCTTTCATTTCGCTGTAATTCTCGTGTCAAAGAAACGCTATAATAATGTAAATACGAGAAAAATACGTTTTCTCTCCCGTCCCCTTCTTATGCATGATCTTCGCGGAAATTACATTCTGTTCCTCAGTAAACCTGGAACAACCAGTTATGGTCTTAGTTCTGTTTTTTCTTACGTATCAGCTAAGTTGCGGAATGCGCTACCTGATTTTATCCGTAACTATGAGTTTACTGGTTTTAAAAGAGAATCCAGGGCCGCATTTTGTACAGGGGCTTTTCTTTCTAATGAATATATCTTTAAATATTACGTATTTAGAAGGTATCTGTATAGGCTATGTATTTTAGCTGTAAATGTAATGTCTCGAAGTTATTAGCTCCTGTAGTTATTGGGAAAAAGCTTATGACTGTATGTATGTTACCTTTAGCAGGGCGCATGCGCACACTTTGTAATCTACGACTCCAGTGCTTACCATATGACACAAAATGACTTTTGTCTTGAATATATAAGCCATCTAATTGTTACGCTATGTTGACAAGGGCGGTTTGGAGCTGTGAGTAGGCGTGGGATTTGTCACATATGGTTTAGGGGCCGACATATCTCTCCCTCAATGCCGTACCGGGAGGCAAGGTCGGTAGCAGAAAGCAGCGAAGGGCCAACTGCGTCCAAAAGCGATCGCACCGGCCGAAATCCAGGGATGACTCGTTTGGTACGACGCTCCAGCGCCGGTGTCTGGAGGTACTGCGTTTTTCTCTCTTGTTCAAACATTCCGTCAGCGCATGCGTAAATGTTCTGGCTCTCCGATACCTAGCCTACCAAAAAAATTACATGCTGTTTTTTTTTTGTTTTTTTTTTAAACCAGCAATTGACATTTCAGTTGATTTTATAGGAATAAACGTAACGTAAGAACCGTGCGTGTCTGGTCTTGTCTCAGACAGAGGCGAGAGATGGTTTCATGCAGACTGGGACGCCTAACTGAATGCTCTGTTTTAAACAAGGCGGTTCACGAGTGAAGTTGTCTCTCTGGTCTTTCTTTGGACGGATTCCAGGACCTACCGATACAATTTGGGCAAGTTTTGAAAGCTAAAAACTTCAATCGATGCGGTATTTTGCTGGTAGGACTGGGTGGCCCGACACTTATGAAAAAAACTATAAAATGAGAATCGGGAGTCTTCCCTTGTCATGGAATGGCAGAATTACCCAGAATTCTTTTTGGGCATGAGCGAGGCAACTTAAGAAGCAGGAGACTGGCCCTCATGGAATGGCTGAAGCGCGGCCAGAGGAAATGATTTCTAGCCAGATACTCAGGGGTAGGCCTGGTGTGTGCTTTTAACTTAGATTTTGGATTTCTGAACAAGTTTTTATCATAGAAGATTCGCGACAAAGGTGTGCTTTCATTTCGCTGTAATTCTCGTGTCAAAGAAACGCTATAATAATGTAAATACGAGAAAAATACGTTTTCTCTCCCGTCCCCTTCTTATGCATGATCTTCGCGGAAATTACATTCTGTTCCTCAGTAAACCTGGAACAACCAGTTATGGTCTTAGTTCTGTTTTTTCTTACGTATCAGCTAAGTTGCGGAATGCGCTACCTGATTTTATCCGTAACTATGAGTTTACTGGTTTTAAAAGAGAATCCAGGGCCGCATTTTGTACAGGGGCTTTTCTTTCTAATGAATATATCTTTAAATATTACGTATTTAGAAGGTATCTGTATAGGCTATGTATTTTAGCTGTAAATGTAATGTCTCGAAGTTATTAGCTCCTGTAGTTATTGGGAAAAAGCTTATGACTGTATGTATGTTACCTTTAGCAGGGCGCATGCGCACACTTTGTAATCTACGACTCCAGTGCTTACCATATGACACAAAATGACTTTTGTCTTGAATATATAAGCCATCTAATTGTTACGCTATGTTGACAAGGGCGGTTTGGAGCTGTGAGTAGGCGTGGGATTTGTCACATATGGTTTAGGGGCCGACATATCTCTCCCTCAATGCCGTACCGGGAGGCAAGGTCGGTAGCAGAAAGCAGCGAAGGGCCAACTGCGTCCAAAAGCGATCGCACCGGCCGAAATCCAGGGATGACTCGTTTGGTACGACGCTCCAGCGCCGGTGTCTGGAGGTACTGCGTTTTTCTCTCTTGTTCAAACATTCCGTCAGCGCATGCGTAAATGTTCTGGCTCTCCGATACCTAGCCTACCAAAAAAAATTACATGCTGTTTTTTTTTGTTTTTTTTTTAAACCAGCAATTGACATTTCAGTTGATTTTATAGGAATAAACGTAACGTAAGAACCGTGCGTGTCTGGTCTTGTCTCAGACAGAGGCGAGAGATGGTTTCATGCAGACTGGGACGCCTAACTGAATGCTCTGTTTTAAACAAGGCGGTTCACGAGTGAAGTTGTCTCTCTGGTCTTTCTTTGGACGGATTCCAGGACCTACCGATACAATTTGGGCAAGTTTTGAAAGCTAAAAACTTCAATCGATGCGGTATTTTGCTGGTAGGACTGGGTGGCCCGACACTTATGAAAAAAACTATAAAATGAGAATCGGGAGTCTTCCCTTGTCATGGAATGGCAGAATTACCCAGAATTCTTTTTGGGCATGAGCGAGGCAACTTAAGAAGCAGGAGACTGGCCCTCATGGAATGGCTGAAGCGCGGCCAGAGGAAATGATTTCTAGCCAGATACTCAGGGGTAGGCCTGGTGTGTGCTTTTAACTTAGATTTTGGATTTCTGAACAAGTTTTTATCATAGAAGATTCGCGACAAAGGTGTGCTTTCATTTCGCTGTAATTCTCGTGTCAAAGAAACGCTATAATAATGTAAATACGAGAAAAATACGTTTTCTCTCCCGTCCCCTTCTTATGCATGATCTTCGCGGAAATTACATTCTGTTCCTCAGTAAACCTGGAACAACCAGTTATGGTCTTAGTTCTGTTTTTTCTTACGTATCAGCTAAGTTGCGGAATGCGCTACCTGATTTTATCCGTAACTATGAGTTTACTGGTTTTAAAAGAGAATCCAGGGCCGCATTTTGTACAGGGGCTTTTCTTTCTAATGAATATATCTTTAAATATTACGTATTTAGAAGGTATCTGTATAGGCTATGTATTTTAGCTGTAAATGTAATGTCTCGAAGTTATTAGCTCCTGTAGTTATTGGGAAAAAGCTTATGACTGTATGTATGTTACCTTTAGCAGGGCGCATGCGCACACTTTGTAATCTACGACTCCAGTGCTTACCATATGACACAAAATGACTTTTGTCTTGAATATATAAGCCATCTAATTGTTACGCTATGTTGACAAGGGCGGTTTGGAGCTGTGAGTAGGCGTGGGATTTGTCACATATGGTTTAGGGGCCGACATATCTCTCCCTCAATGCCGTACCGGGAGGCAAGGTCGGTAGCAGAAAGCAGCGAAGGGCCAACTGCGTCCAAAAGCGATCGCACCGGCCGAAATCCAGGGATGACTCGTTTGGTACGACGCTCCAGCGCCGGTGTCTGGAGGTACTGCGTTTTTCTCTCTTGTTCAAACATTCCGTCAGCGCATGCGTAAATGTTCTGGCTCTCCGATACCTAGCCTACCAAAAAAAATTACATGCTGTTTTTTTTTTGTTTTTTTTTTTAAACCAGCAATTGACATTTCAGTTGATTTTATAGGAATAAACGTAACGTAAGAACCGTGCGTGTCTGGTCTTGTCTCAGACAGAGGCGAGAGATGGTTTCATGCAGACTGGGACGCCTAACTGAATGCTCTGTTTTAAACAAGGCGGTTCACGAGTGAAGTTGTCTCTCTGGTCTTTCTTTGGACGGATTCCAGGACCTACCGATACAATTTGGGCAAGTTTTGAAAGCTAAAAACTTCAATCGATGCGGTATTTTGCTGGTAGGACTGGGTGGCCCGACACTTATGAAAAAAACTATAAAATGAGAATCGGGAGTTTTCCCTTGTCATGGAATGGCAGAATTACCCAGAATTCTTTTTGGGCATGAGCGAGGCAACTTAAGAAGCACGAGACTGGCCCTCATGGAATGGCTGAAGCGCGGCGAGAGGAAATGATTTCTAGCCAGATACTCAGGAGTAGGCCTGGTGTGTGCTTTTAACTTAGATTTTGGATTTCTGAACAAGTTTTTATCATAGAAGATTCGCGACAAAGGTGTGCTTTCATTTCGCTGTAATTCTCGTGTCAAAGAAACGCTATTATAATGTAAATGCGAGAAAAATACGTTTTCTCTCCCGTCCCCTTCTTATGCATGATCTTCGCGGAAATTACATTCTGTTCCTCAGTAAACCTGGAACAACCAGTTATGGTCTTGGTTGTGTTTTTTCTTTCGTATCAGCTAAGTTGCGGAATGCGCTACCTGATTTTATCCGTAACTATGAGTTTACTGGTTTTAAAAGAGAATCCAGGGCCGCATTTTGTACAGGGGCTTTTCTTTCTAATGAATATATCTTTAAATATTACGTATTTAGAAGGTATCTGTATAGGCTATGTATTTTAGCTGTAAATGTAATGTCTCGAAGATATTAAGTCTTGTAGTTATTTGGAAATTCGAGATGAAATTAAGATTATGCTTGTATGTATGTTACCTTTAGCGGGGTGCGTGTGCACACTTTGTAGTCGGCGATTCCATTGCTTACCATATGACAGATAAAATGATTTTTTCCTTGAATATATAAGCCGTCTAATTCTTTCCTTATATTGACAAGGGTGGTTTGGAGCTGTGAGTCGGCGTGGGATTTGTCACATATGGTTTAGGGACCGACACACTCTCGTACCCAGCGTCTTTGTTTTCTTTGACCAGGGTATACTTGGGTATACAGGGGTATATAAGTTTATACATGGGTATATAGTGGTATATAAGGGTATACAAGGGTATATTTGGATATATAAGGGTCTACATGGGTATATAAGGCATAGATGGGTGTATAGGGGGACTGATAAGGGTATACATGGGTATATAGGGGTATAATGGTATACATGGGTATATAGGGCTAATTATTAGATACACTATAAATACCTTCTATATTTAAATACGTAATAATAAGGAATACATGAGGGACTTACCTGATTTTAAAATATAACCGCAAACACATGAAATTCATGCCGCGGGCTCGTGGTGCGTGTTTTGATTTTTTGGTGCACAAGTCGGTGCACAACAAAACTAGAGAGGACCGCTCTCCTCAGCCGTCTCAGGAACAATTTCTGATGCATTTAGTGCTCAGGAATCATCACAGAAAAGTGAGGTAAGGATAGGTTTTATTTTCTTCATCAATTTTTTTTCGATTTATGGCGAATCGGTCTGAATTGTAAGCTTCGTTTTTTTAATTTGCGGAGCTCGAGATCACAGAATCTTTATCGTACTGCATCTATCCCACCAACCGCTCCTTCTCAAGTTTGCACGATTTCATCTAGCTTCATCTATACCTGTGTCGTTACAAGTTCTCATTAACGAATAAGAGAAGTGATCCTCGGACTTAAGTCGACAATTTAAGCAACTGTCTCTTTTTGACATCTTGAAAATTCAGGTGGCTCCAACGGCATTCGAACCCATGATCTCTGCGATGGGTGCAATGCTCTGTGAAGCCACACACTTGGGAGAGTGTCTTGTTTCTGTGAAGGACTCGATGAATGAAATGAATCCATATTAACATTAGCAAAATCTCCATTAGTGCCAAGATGCAAACAAGTGCATATTACATAGACCGAAAGGAAATTGAGAGTAAAAAGTAGGATGAAAATCATTTTGTCTGGATTTCATATTTACGTCCGACATAAACACTATTGCGAGCGAAATGATGTAATATGCACATCTTGGCACTGATGGAATTTCTGCTAATGTTAAAAGAGATTCATTTCATTGCTTGACTCTTTCACGGAAAGAAATGAGCCCAATAAATTGACCTGCTCTGAAGTATTCTGCTTCAAAGATTCATAGCTCAGTTGGTAGAGCTTTGCGTCGGGTGTCTGGAAAACCCGAATAGCGAATAGTCGCGAATAGCGAACAGCGAATAGTCGCGAATAGCGAATAGTACGAACAGGGCGAATAGTGACGAATAGTCGCGAATAGTGACGAATAGTCTTCAATAGTTACCGCCTTATGCTGAACAATCTCGTAATCATAGCAAATAATATGCTCACCTGTTGTCGAAAGAGAGTTTCGTGCATGCTTTTACAAACACTCTAAAGAAGAACAAACGTCAAAATGCAAAAATATAAATCACTTTCATTAATACATCAAGCTCATGATCATCTCCTCGCACAGTAGCTCCCGAACATAAATTTAATTTTAGATACGTGACATTTCATCATCCTCATGTGTGCTCATCCGGCGAGACACGTTCTGTAAAAAGGAATAAAATCAAAATGTGAGGCAAGTGGTTTGTGATTAAAGAGACAAACGAGCTAGTCTGATAACCGTTGCGTTAATTAATTATCCAAATAAGCAACAGGATTCCAGTGCATTTATTACCTTTTCCTCTCAGGGCTCAAACTGTCCTTCGCCGACACATCTCTGCTTTTTTAGCGGGAAAATCCCATCCAACGTTGCTGCGCGGTTGACCAGGAAGTACTGTACTGGGTACCAAATTTTCGTCATTTCGTCACAATCTTCCCCCCCCCCCTCCCCCTCCCCCCTCCACCCTTATTTGCCACTATTCGTGACTATTCGTGACCATTCGCACTATTCGTACTATTCGTCATTATTCGCTGTTCGGTATTCGCGACTATTCGCTATTCGGGTTTTCCAGACACCCCTTTGCGTCGGTATCGCAGTGGTCATGGGATCCACTTCCGTTAGAGTCTTAGAGCGACCTGACTTTTTCAAGTGTCTAGCAGAAATTGTCGACCTAAGTCCGAGAATCACTTCTCTCATTCGTTAATGATAACTCGTAACGACACTGGTAAAGATGAAGCTATATGAAATCGTTCAAACCTGAGAAGGAGCGGTTGGTGGGATGGATGCTGTACTCTCGAACACATGGCAATAAAACGAAGCTTATAATTCAGACCGATTCGCCATAAATCAAAGTAAAAGTATGAAAAAGATAAAACTTATCATTACTTCACTTTTCTGTGATGATTCCTGAGCACTTAATGCATTAAAAATTGTTCCTGAGACGACTGAGGAGAGCAGTCTTGTCAAGTGTTGTCTGTGCACCAAAAAATCAAAACATTGGACCACGAGCCCGCAGGCATGAATGTCATGACTTTGCGATTATATTATTAAATATGTGATTTATCGCGAAGTTGGTAAACTTGCGATAAATAAATCGCAAAGTTCGTAAGATCGCGATTTATAAATCGCAAAGGTACTTCAATGTGTTATTCATAAATAACACAAAATATAGGTGAAAAGTACTTAAATAATATTTTTACATTTGGCGCCCCATATTTTTTATTTTTACCGCCAGCTTATCACGTTCGTCAACATCCACATCCACAGCCTGGATACTAACCCACAATCTTTCCATCTTTAACAATCAGCGAACCAAACGGTCCCCCGAACCCTTTAGATGCACCTTCTTCGCCGAGCTCGATTGCATGGAACATGAATATCCATAAATGAATGAAGGGGGTAGTTTCCAAAGAAACTGTGGTGCTGCGTCGGTGGGGAAGTAGTATAAAAAAATTTGGTTTTATCAACGGAGTTGATAATGTAAATTGACCACCGTACAGAGATTCTAAAAGCTGACGTTTCGAGCGTTAGCCCTTCGTCAGAGCGAAGGGCTAACGCTCGAAACGTCACCTTTTAGAATCTCTGTACGGTGGCCAATTTACATTATCAACTCCGTTGATAAAACCAAATTTATGACCGGGCAAAGTCACGCAAGTGTCATCTGAATGTTGTGTGACCTCCTAAGGGGGCTCAACACCAATGTGGCGGCCGGAACACAACTTTCTTCGGTCAAATGCGAATTAGGGATATTCTAGAACGTGACAATTGTCTTAAAATGACCCTAGTTGTTTTATTTCGATCTCCTAGTCCTATTCCTCAAGAGGATGATTATCACAAGGTTGTACAACTACAAGTTTGCATTCCGAATTAGGTCGTTTTCATGTTACGTTAACGCCGCCATGTTGGTGGATGAAAAAACAATCCTTTTGTTCGTCTAGTGTTCAATTATTGTACATTACATCATTGTTTTATGTCTGTCGGGATTGGTTGCAAACCACCTTAGATCTAAAATTAGATATTTTTTCAGGATTGCAAACATTTTTTTGTTATTTAAATTTAAGCTTAATGTGGCAACCCTTTTCTCTGTATCCTCCAATTGCAAGTCATTCCTTTTTCTCATATCAGGTCTATGCTACCAAATGGCAATAATCAAGTAAAATGATTATTTTAAAAAGTTGCTAAAGAAGAACATACCAACCAAACTGAAGTGATCAATCGATTTTCCTAAAAGATTTGTTGTTGTTAGGTTCTGTTGGGTAATGGAATGAAACCTATCTCCATCCCTGTACTGTCATTCAAGTTTAATAACCTGCACGAACTTGCCCAAAAACTTCAAGAACCATGTAAATACGGAGGTAAAGCATGACCACATTTTGAACCTTCGTACAAACATAATTTCTGATTATTACTAATAACATCATCTGGAAGATGTCTACATGTTTTACAATTTAGGTATGGTGCTTACAAGTCAACGAGCTGTAGAGGCTATAGAGTGCTCTGTGAATGAGTTTATATCGAAGGAAGGTGAGAAAATATGTGCTCGACAGCCACATTCCACTTGAGTTTTTTGACTATATTTACCTTCATTATGATAGCTCCATGAATTCCAAGCCCACCTGGCCAATTGCCTTTTTCAGTAATTAATGATGCAGACATTCCACAGTAGCACTACCACATATGTAAAAATTCCAGGCAGGTGTCTCAGATAGCAGTGAAACCCATAAAAAATATATTAATTTTAATGTCATTGAATAAAACATAAGGTGAAGCAAATGTGCTTCAAAATTCAGATACTCCTGGCAAAATTTGTCTAAGCAGCGAAAACATTTTCAATAAACCTTCCCATCTTTATCTCTAAAGCAAGAACCCATGTACTGTAAGTCTTTCACTTCAATGCATGTGGAGACATCAGCAGTAGCAACAGTGGAAATGTTTTCACATAAGTTGGCCTGGGGATTGGGAGTTGGTTCCAGGCTTCTCAGAAACAATGTTATTAATTAACCCTTTCACCCATAAACCAGCCATACTTAGTATTTTACTGAGTCTGTCTAACGCCAGACGATCTTACTCATCAATGGGGAACCCCCAGGAGTCAATGGTGTTAAATTAACTTATTTTAATTTCGTTTTTCATGCTAGAGTCAAACAGAAAATTTAAAATAAGCAACAAACTTTGAATTAATTTTGAAGTCCAAATGACAGCAATGTTTATGACAGTGGCCTACCACCAGGTTCCCCAAATGTCCCACCCTGGGGGAGCAAAAGTTGAAAAAGGGCAGACAAATGGCCAGGGTGGGGTGGGGAAATGAGTGGGCTTATAATTATTGTTGATGGAACCAGTATAATTTTATTTGTTTTGCTCTTATTAATCTAGCTCTTTAAGATGTTTCAGTGGACCACTACCCTAAATAACCTATTTAATTTTAAGTAAATTGTTTATTATAATTTCAACCATGTTGTGGGGTGTGACATGGTTGACTATTTTAACAATGTTCGACCCGTAGCCCGCAAGGACTACAGGTCAATAGCCCATGAGGTGAAGCCAACTAGTTGGACAGAAAAGGCAATAACAAAGTTAGCGAATGCAAGTTGAAGAAATATTTATTTGGCCCGGATAAAACAAAAGAAAGCATTACGCTTTTCGATACTCAAGGACTATTACTAATAGTCATCTTGTAGCGTAGCCAATCAAAATGCAGGATTTGCATTAGTCCACTAGTTGGGTGATACTAATATTGTATAGTTGGTGGCTAACCATGGTGATCAGGCAAGGCAGAGACAGCAGGCCACAGGTCATTATGCTTGAGCTCTAAATAGCTTTTAACCATGCATTAGTACTGGGGTTGAATTGTGTTAAGATTGTGGGCTCTTGCCTGTGACATGATTTGGTGATGAATAACATGCAGTGTTGTAAGGACTTCATTGTTCAATTTTTATGCTTAGGATTTTTTTTCTGTAATTCCAATTTGTGAAAAATGAGTAGCATTTTAGCTGTAGAGCACAGGTGCTACCTAACACAAGCTTAGCGTGTTTTCCGCAGTAAATATACCATGCATGTATGTATTGATAATGAGAGAATTTTTTTTTTTTCAGTCTGGAAAAATAGCATTGCAAATGTGTGGCAACAAAGAGCAATTTTTGTGGTTGGGAAAGCCTCTGCGAAAGCAGGTATTTTTTTAACATTGCTATATATTGTTAGCATATTATTTTACAGTCCCTCCAGAACAAGTAAAGACACCCTATTTAGCTCACTTGGATGATGCTGGGTGTCTAACAAACTCTTGAGGGACTGCTAGAAGTCTGAACTTCAAAGAAATGAATGAGATTTATCAATTTTCCTCTAGCCACTGAAAAACTGGGGTTACAAAGTACTGGACAGGAAGCTGGGAGTGCAGAGGCTCTGGTTCCAATCATTTTGCAGTGTAAGAATACGTCTGAATTGCTTGCTCCATTGTACCACCATCTTGTTGCCTTTTTAATGGCTGCTCATTAATTGATAAAGGTGTGCTTTCTGTATGTTTATTCCTTCTTCAGCTGTTAAGCCAGCAGGCAACCCACTTCTCTTTCCTTGTGGTAACATGAGAAGGGAGACAATCCCAACTGAGATGGAAAAAGCAGGTAAACAGCTCCTCTTCAACACGTTTTAAGGTGCCTAATCCCTTGACCTATATTGATTGACCCCTGGGAGTGAGACAAGTGAGGCTTAAAAGCTTAGCCTCAAAAGGGGATGGGGAGCCCAGCAAGTCCAAATAATGTAATGCCACCCCACAACTATGGTGATCTCAGTATTAAAAGGCTATCACAACACAATACTCAAGTGCATTTTTATTTTTATTTTTCAAGTTGCATGCATTCATACACCTTAATTAAAGGTAACATAAGCAGGAAAATAACTTTGGATATTTGTCTGAGGTTAGAATACAACTATTACTACAGGGAAAGGGTTAAGATTAACACACGAGTCAAAGCCTACTGCTCTAACCACTACCTAATATTTTTAAGAGGCTTTAACTTACAAGTGTTTTTCCCAATCCTTGTTTGTCGTACTCCTCATACTGTACAACACAAGGAATGGAAATGAAATGAAACAGACAACATTTTGTGGTCTTGTTGTCACCTGCTCCTTAAGCCGTAGAGATGCAAAATGTTCTTCACATTCCTCTTCTTTTTCATTCCTTGTCCATAAAAAAATGTAACCCAATTGGGGAATAAAGCATTTCCAAGAAAACAAAATCAAGCTGATTAGAGGCAGAGTAAGCAATCAGCTTTATCTAAGCATGATGAACATTCCTGCTATTCACATCTTATTAATGCCAAGTGTCTTGATCAGAATTTTCATGATCTGAATTAGTAAGCTCCTTATCATTTCAGTCCAAAGGGAAACCACTCATGCAGACAGCGAAGACGCAAAGCTTTTTCCTAACCTGTCTCATGTTTTTGCAGGGATACCTCTTGATAGTGTTCAAGTTTATAGCACGTGTGCAGATCTTAACATAAAGCAGTCTTTGGAAGATTTGATCAAAGTTCAGGTAGAAATGTCATTATTTATTTTATTTTTTGCCTTTCCTTGGGGAAAACTATTTTAAAAAAAGTACTGTAACAGTAACATGAAAGAGACACTGAATTAATTAAAGACTAATACACTACAAGATCACAATGTTACTGTGACTCTATGGTGTTTATTTTTTGTTTATGAGCAATTGTGTTGTGTGAGTTAATCAATAAATGTTTCTGCTGAAGTTTTTCTCCACAAAGAAAAAGCCAAGAAAAGCTAATCCATATCAATTTTATTGCAACTTCCTGCAATTTCCTAGGGCACTCCTTCATATGCTGTCTTTTTTAGTCCATCTGGAGTTAACTTTACCGCAGACATTCTTTCCTCTATTACCGAGTGGTGGAACAGGGTAAAGGTACCGTATGTTTTTCTCTTTACAGTTCTACACCTCCCACACCTTCTTGCCAGACACTGTTCCCTGAATGTCTAATGAGCTAAACGTTAAACTGGTACTGTAATATTATTACTTCACAGCTTGTGGCGATTGGCAAGACAACAGCAGAAGCAATGAAGAAGAAGGAATGGACTGTGAGAGCAGTCGCAGATCAACCAAACCCCCAAGCTTTAGCTCAGTGTATTGCACTAAGCATGCAAGAATAAGATTTTGACACAGAAAAGGAAACACGAGTGCACATGACTCAACAAGCTGCTCTATGTACTGAAGTACCTGGGATGACAACTTGTACAGAATACATGTAACTCCTAACAATTCCAATTTCCAATCTTATCTTTGCTGCATGTCAAATCTGTTGGTGCAAAATTAATTAAACTTACTATCATCCTTCACATAGAGTAACAGTCTTGACAAATATGCTTACATTGTACATACACAGGACTAAAGTTTTACATACATGTACAATGTATCTGCTGTACAATGCGCATACAAAGGTAGATAAGAGACATTATCCAACAAGAGTTATTGCTGCACTGAAACTCTTTTAACAGTCAGAAAAGTCTGTAGGTCAATTTGAGAAAGCAAGACTATACAGCTGCTTTCCTTTGAACACTTGTTTGCACCAGTTCCATGACATCTGTATGCTTATCTGCTTTTCTGCAACCTGTCAATGATCCTCTCCAGTACCCGCTTGGCCTCACACATGGGAAAGTTTCTCATGTCGTAGTACTGTGGAGCTAACTTCACCAACCTGCCCAAAAGACAAAAACTCAATGTTGCTCACAAAGAAAATAAAAAGCTAAATGAGCTACAGATGAGTTGTAATTAATTTTCATGAATAAAGTCACTGAAACAGTATTTTACTCAGTCTAACACCAGACGATTTTACTTGTCAATGGGGAACCCCTGGGAGTCAATGGGTTAACAAGAACCAGTCTAGTTTGAATACTTTTCCAACCATTTTAGGTGAATCTCATAAAATCATAGGATTAGTCATTACCAGACTTCTTCAGCCATTAGAGTCATGTCCAAAATTAATGCTTAATTAAAGTACCCCTGTGACAATCACTTCCTTTTTTTCTTCAGAGTTTGAAAGTGTGTTTGCTTAACACCTGACTGGCAAAATTTTGAGCTCTGACTTTCATGGTCTACCATTACTCACGTTCAAAACTGACCGATTGGACCTCAGAGGGTTGGATCCAAGTAAAAGTGATGTCAAAGGCTCACTAGCTTAAAATTTTAGTGTGTGAATGCAGCTTTTATATAAGCAAAACCTGAGTTTAAAAGCCTGAAAGCGAAAAACTCCTGTATTGCATATTAATTCTGCGGTGTGCACATGCATTGCATTCTTAAACTAGTGAGCCTTTGATGTCATTTTCTCCTCAATCCAGCTTTCTCAAGATTTTAACGGCGGACCATTAAATAGGAAAATTCCAGTTAAAATAAACAGGTGACTTTTTGAAATCAAGGCCTAAAACTTTGGTTGCTTAGTGTTTAGTTAACAAAGATTTGAAATCCAAAGAAAAATAAGAATTGATTTTCCGGTCACACAGGCACTGACAATCAGCAACAAGATCTGTTTTCACATTTTAGTGTTCAATTGGTAATCCGAAGATCCAGATTTAAGATCTAAATCTGGATTTTTCGATCGAACACCCATCCTTGGGCCTTAGGTACCAAACATGTCTGACCAGCATATTCATTTCTTTGGTAAAAACATAATGCATCTTATTTCTGAATGGCAGGCTTTTCTTAGGTGGGTTCAGTGAAAGTTACAATGCAGACCCCCCAAGGTGCCTTCTCCTCTTGCACTTGTCAGCCGCATACTATTCTTTATCACCTTATTGACAGCCCTGTATAGCTCTAAGTTCAATACCATGGTTATAAATGGTACAAGTTTTGGGATTAGCCTTAACCTTGCAGAAGCATTTGACAGACCAATATCTTGCCAAAGTCACACAACAGATTAACAGTGTAGCACTCAAGCAATCATGCTAAATAAGCCACACTGACAGCATACTGAATAAATAATTATTATAAATAGCAAGAGAATCCCAACCAAGGATTTGGACCTTACCAATCGGCCTTGATGTCGGTGCAGGTCCGAATGTAATTCTTTGTGGTCAAGACAAACTCATTGTACAACACCCATTCTGGCTTGTGGTCCAAGCAGGTTGATGGGTGTAGCTGTACAACCTGAATAGCAAAAAACATTCTCTCACACTTTAACTTAACCCTAGTGTCACAACCCTCTTTTAACAGTGAACATATTTTCAATTAAAATTGTTATCACAAAAGTTACAACATAATGGAAAAAATAACTATAACTATTTTTTAGCCTCACTTTTATAAAAAAATATTACTACATGTAAGGCATGACTGAGAGAGGACATAATTATAATTATTTTACACAAATAGGTCACTTGCAAATGAATGCTGTCATGACCATTTTTTAAATTTTAGTACAGCCAAATGCATAGACTTCTTATTAGGGAGCTCAAAAGCAAAGTGTTTTTAAGCCACAGATGTCAACAAGAACTGGTCTTTTTTTATCCAAGGGCATTGATGTTGCCCAGGTATTCCTGTTGTAAATTGTCTCTATTTAAAGACCCACAATCTCCACTCGCTTTTCAGAATATTTTTGCTGCTGGTATTTGTCACAGCCAAAACTAAGCTTAAAGTGTTGGCTGAAGCTTGGGTAGATCAGCTGCCATAGACCAAATCCAAAAATGGTCACAAGTAAATTAAATTTGTATTCTTTTGTCTTTGTGAAAACTCGTCTGACTAGCCCCGATTTAACAGCCAAAATTATTTCAATCTTACATGTGTCAATGAGGCCAGTCATGCCAATTAATAATTTGGTTGAGGCCATTTTTGCATTTGGTCAATGTTTTCCTGCAATCTTCAATGTTTGATTTCGGGGAGCAGCTATTGGAATGTAAATCTAAAGCTAAAACAAGTAAAGTAGTTGGAAGCAGTTTATATTGGTAGAGATGTGCTCGCTGTTTTGCCTACGGGGTATGGAAAATCTATTATTTTTTCACATTCTACAATGAACTCAGGAAAGTCAAATATTGACAACTTGGCTGCCCGCTTTTTGGGAGACACGTGACCAACCTGAGCCAGGGTCTCTCTTCCCCTGCCCCCTCTGGGGTGGGGAGATCAAAGACACTGGGAACGAGGTTGATCATGTGTTTGGACAAGACGTCATTTCAAAACAAAAACAAAAAGCTGTTTTTATTTCTGGGTGAATAGAGGCCTTTAAGATAAGTGACCCTTAGCCATGCAAAATTTAATGTGTTGACATTGGGGCAGGCTAAAAGGGGTAAACCTTAACTACTACGGTTGTTCGAAAGAAGTTCTCACATTGTTTCTGTAAACACTCTAACTCACCTGATTATCCTTGACTGTGAGATAGTGTCCAGACCTTTCCAGATGAGCTACCTGCTCGGCAGAACAGTTAAGTGGGAGAGCAGGGTGGGGTTCACAGATTTTATGATCAGTATCTGAGGTACTTCAAATGAAATTACTATATCAGTCAGGGGAACAATGCCCAAATAGGTCATGTCTGGAACTTAGGGAACCTCAATTCCTTAGGGGTAAAAGGGTTACAATGATGGAAACATATGTAACGTTTGTAAGCAAACTTACTTGAAATTTTTGCCAAAAAATGCCTTAAGAAATAAAATTCCCCCTTCTTAAATATTCGTGACTTACAGAGTTTTGCACAGTAACAGTAAGGCAACCATAACATGTCACAGTTAGTAATTTACAGTGTAAGATAGCAGCACATGGGAAATTTGAAAACAAAAATGTGCAATTCTGAAATTTCAAATGCTTTCTTTGAAAAAGTTTCAAACAAATTTGAATTTTAAAATTAGTTCCTGTGGTTTAAAGTTTTTTTTTGGTTGGAATGGAGATACCCTTAAAGTTATAGGAGTCCACCCAAAATGTAGATGTATAAAGTGTGCACTGGTGAATCAATAACATGTTTCTGATTAAAGGCAATCACCAGAGATAAATAGCTGCAGAAAGCAAGAAATTTATGTTCCCCTGACTGTAGGCTTAACTACCATTTATTCTATAATAAAACCAGCCCCAAGACCCTTGAATAGTTGTTGTATCACTGAGAAGTCAACACACAAATTTAAAACAAAGTAAGTGCTCCTATGACAACAAAAATTGATAAACTTTTCTTTTTCTTTGGGTTTCAAAACTATTTAACTGAACACTACATGTAAGCGACCCAAGTTTTAAGCCATGACTTTATAGCCTATTTAATGGTCTGCCATTACTAACTTCAAAATCTTGGCAGAGTTGGATCAAGGACAAAATGAAATCAAAGACGCACTAGTTTAGGAATGCAATACATGTGTATGCGGCTGAATAAATATGCAGCACAGGAGCTTCAGGATTTCAGACTCAAAACCTCATGTTTTGCATATTTAACAGGCTGCATTTACAAGCTGAAATTTCAAGCTAGTGAATATGTGATGTCATTTTTTCACTAGATCCACCATCTGAGGTTCAGTTTTGAATGTGAGCAATGGGGGACCACGAAATCCAAAGCTTACACCCAAAGTAAACAGCCTTTGGATTAAAATTGAAGTTTAAAATTTTGCCAATTGGGGTGTTAAGCAAACATAAGATGTGACCTTATTTAGGACAAGGGGGATTAAGGTGAATAACAAAAAAACGTGTTTTCTATCGTTTTAAACGCAAACGCGTTAAAACACCGTTTAAACGCATTTAAACAACGTTTAAACGCGAAAAAAACGCGTGCGTAAGATTTCATGTCGGAAAAGCTTTACACAAACGACGCGTTTAAACGCTGTTAATTTACCTCAAGTGAGCGCATAATTAAATGGCTGCTTGCTATAATATTATTATTGGGTGTCATCTGGGGTTAACTGTGATTTATTTAAACAGTGCAGCTCGACAAACCATCGAAATCTTGATTGTTTTAGTCGCTGCAAGTACTCGGAAAAGAGAAGAAATGCGAATTAGTCCAACCTAAACATGCCTAAATTGGCGGCGTTCTCTGAGGAAAAAACAAAACACTCACTTAGCGACTCTAACGGTAAATCATGAGCATAAACAATAGAAATTTGTTTCAAATGAAGTGAGGAATGTACAAATGAATTTTCAAGATGGTGTTAAGCACAAGTTTGCTTTGATGTGTACCCTGTGATTAGCGAGGGTCGTCAGTAGGTTTCTCTTGTCATGTGCGATCCTGTTTTAGAAATGTACAACAGAACGTTGATTGTTGAATGCTGTTCATGTTGGTCTTAGTAGAGTCGCAAACACTTATAAATCAATCAAATAAAATTCTGCATTGGGGTTACCAGCTGAGGCATTCTTCACATGCAAAACTTACTACCATTTTTCCTTGATTCATGTTTGATCAAGGCAGTTGACATGGCGGCTGTCCTCCGACTCTGAGCGACGACCCCGGCGACGACCAAGGCCCAAGTAACCGAACGAAGATAAAACAACTCGTACCATCATGACAGGGCTCAACTAAAGCTGCATTTAAGAGTTACGTTCAAGCCATTAGAAAAGAAATTGATCGACGACTCGCTGTTTACCGCTCAAAAGAAATAAACTGATCCACATATTTGTCGCGATCAGTCACGCAACCTTCCGAAATTTTAGACTTTTTGGTCATTTAGTATTTGTCAAAAGGAGACATCAGTTTGTTTAATTTCCTGTTTGTTTATGATTTGCGATAATGAAAAGGGGTTGAATAGGCAGATAGTGAAGCGCCAAGACACGAGCACGATAACTTGCAACAATATGATAGCGCTTTCAATTAAACCTCTGAAATAACAAAAAAAGCAAAGCTCTGAAAGAAATGGATCATACTTCTCTGAACCCATCCAACCTTCCCGAAACATTCGCGGGTAATTTGCATTTGGCAGAGGAAACCTATTTCATGAGCGAACGAGAGCAGATATATTCAGCGTCTTCGGCCAAAGCTTAAACTTCGAGCCATTAATCACACCGGAAGGTACCGGTCATAAAGATAGCGAAAAACGGCTCTTGCTTTCGTTAAATCGTTCGCTACTTCTCCCACAGTCCCACAATAATTATATTATTATAGCGACAACTGAAAGAATCCGTAACAAATAAATTAAGACTATCCGATGGAAAGCCTGTTCGTGAACACCAAGGAAGTTCCGAAAAAATCAATTCGCTGATCAGAAAAACCGGTAAATACTTGCGATACTACCAAATGTTCGCGAATCTAAAAACGTTCCCAGTTTCACTGAATCGCTCCCTACTTCTCTCGCAACTGGATATTTAGGTTTCTGTTTCCCCACGATAACAATGGAGAGAATTGCACAACCCAGAAGTATTTGGTCAAGTCAATGCGATGTTTACTTTGTCACATTTCGATGAAATGTTTATGTGATTCGCTCATTCTTTGAATTACGTCCTTCTGAAGGTGGTTAAATGTTGACAGCCTGTTTTCTGTAATTTCTATTTTCGAGGCATTATCAATAATGGTACAAACAATCCAATTTTTTCGTCGCTATGGGGCGAAAACCTGATTTTTCAGTTGTTGCGGGGCGAGCGTCACGACATCGTGACCAGTCTACTCGAGTGATAACATATGACACATCCCGAAGGCTAGCGGCGTCATCACTTCGATTCTGCTTCATTCTGGCGACGTGCTCTTTTTGTCGCCAAAAATTCCGAAGAGGAAAACACGAAGGAGGAGAATGTGAAAATTTTAAAGAGTTTAAAAATATTAAAACAAGCTTGAGACAAATGATTGACCAGCCTCTTGGTGAAACCTGATGCACTAATGGAAACATTTTTGAAGCGTCGTTCAGTGGTTCGCGTTTCTTTGAGCAATATCGTTGGCTCTTGTCTGCAGAATCCGTAGGCTCAAATGCGACGGCTTGCTCCATTCTTAGGAAGACTCGAAAACCGAATCTTCTTTCCTGCGTGTGCTAATTGTCTGGTTGCCGTTGTTGATAGCACGAGATTCGTGCACTGCAAGTGGGCTAAAGTCGGTGCGCATGAGGCGCTCACAGAAAAAAGGATAGTAAATTATTATAGACGGAATGTGATTCTTACTGCAATGTAAAAAGGAAAGGCAAAAGGTAAGTTTGCTGATGAATTGATCACTGACACAGTGGGTTGGAAGACGTGCACTCTAATCTCCGCATTTCATATTATAGAACAGGTAATTTATTCATTCAAATACAACTAAATTAGCGTACTTTTCAGCATACGAAATGCAGTAATTGAAGCGCAACAGAGCCGTTTGTTTAAACGCGTTAAAAATCTGTTTAAACGCACAAAAAATGCGTTTCCACGCGTTTCGACGAACGCGATTAAACGCGTTAAAACGTTGTTTTCTAAATTCACCTTAATCCCCCTTTTACCAAATAGGGTCACAGATATCAAAATCTGAAGGAAAAATCATAGGAGCACTTCAAAACATAAAACAATTGCATAGTTTTAAGAGAATTCTCCAAGCACAGTACTTAAGGAAGTTAGAAATTTTATGATCACCTATGTTTTCGGATTGGGCAGAAATTTATAGCATGGTCAAAATAATGAGAGATCTTTGAAGTAAAATGAAAAGGCAGGTCAAATGACTGTCATGACTGTGGCATTCAGTATCATTCAATGGAATAAAAGAGAAGAGCATTCTAGCCGAAAATGTTTGGAGAAATAATGACTGTATTGTTTTGAACACTGAAGCCACTTTCAGCAAGACCTGCAAGATGTGACAGTACCTGCATGAAAAATCCAGCCACCAGTGCCTTCCTGATGTTAACGTAGTAATCACGACTATTGAAGTCTGTGCTACGGCGTGCCAGGTTAAACCTGTCCATGATTCTGGTGAGTTGATCTCTTACATTATCTGCAGACTTCAGAGATCGGTTCTGAATAAAATTGTCATAACACCACTGCACATCCTCATGGCCTACAAGAAAAAAAAGAGATTTACAACAAATGCTTGCAAATCCAAACACTAAAAAGACGTTGACTGGACAGAAGCGAGCCAATCTCTGTGACATTCCATATGTACATATACATAAATCCCAGGTCACGCAAGGTTGGAAGAAAGATACTGCTGCACAAGAAGACAACATTTAGGCAAGTAAAGTTGGCCAAGTTACAGCTGTAGCCCTTTTTTCTGATCAATTTTTTGACAACCATGGATGCATTGTAAAGATGAATAATTATCATGTTAAGGGCTGTGGCTCTTAACTACCAAACTGTTGCTATGTACCCCTTCAAATAGTCATTTCTTGAATTCCTTTAACTTCACAGTAGTCCTTTTTTATCAAGTGTGTTCTATTTACATGTGTAACATTTCTTTGTATGGTTTGACTCACAACCACATACTTAAATCTGGAGAAAACCCTGTGATTTTGTGAAATAGATGCATTATGAATGATGGACATATTGAGTGATTTACTTAACCCATGGACCCTTGGGAGTGAGACTTACCAGATTTTACTCTGTCTAACCCAGGGTTCTCATTAAGTGCCGGCAGCCGGCTAAAAAACCGGCTACTTTAAATTTAGAGCCGTCTACTTTTCGGTCATAAACTTGCTATAAACAATGACAAAGCGCTTCTCCCGCCGCCTACTTTTATATTTAAGCCGTCTACTCCAAAACTTATTGAGAACCCTGCTAACCAGACATTTTTACTCGTCAACTGAGGGCGTGTTGAGGCATTTGAGGTGTAAGTGGGTTAAGCAGTCAAAAACTACAGTGTATGTCCCACCATTAATAATATTTTATTTATTTGATGGCAAGCAAGGAGTACCATTTCTTCAAAATTAATGTACTAAGAGCATTATATCACATGATTTAAAGTTGTCACTATGAAACGCCATGTCAAACAGATGACTTTCATAATTGGTCTGGTTGAATCATTTAATTGAAGTAAATTATATCATGCAGTACAGTATTAATAGTCTTACATACAAAAACTGCAATATACATGGACATAAGTCGGAAGGACTAAGGTGCTGAGACTCACTTTGTTTGTAAGCATGATAAACATTGAGCAATGTCAGGTGATCCCCATCAATGTGAGCAAATTTCATCTTTGCTTCATCAGCAGCTTTCTTTGCTTCATTTGGCCTCAGGAACACTTGAGGGACTACAAATGATAGTAATAATTATACGCTGATGTAAGTAGATTGCTACAGTACTTCTAAAAAAAATCCAACAGAGATTTGCCTGCATTTACACAGTTAGATAACTTCAGAACTGCTCAGTAGTTACAGTACATAGGTGCATGTCAGTGTGGTTGGGAAAGAGAAGGGGCTGCCGGTAACTCATCATGTTCAGTCATCACATATTGTTGGACCAAAATTAGATATTGCAAGATCAATATTAATTCAGATTATAGTCATGCAAGACAGAAAAACAGACTGTTAAGTTAACCTGCTAGAATTGAAGTGCAATAAGCATTTCATGTATACCCAAAGATTGAGTCCTGGGACCATTGTCATGCCAAATAGTCTGCTCAAATTTGCATGTGTCCAGTCAAAGCAGTGATTTCAAAGGGTATACAACTGTATGTCTGCTGCTGAGCAAGTACTGATCAACAATCGTTAAAGCTAAATGGCGACTTCAACACCTTCTTTGGATTGAATCTCACTGGTGTAGCTGTGACTTAAAATTCCAGTAATACAGTACTGACAGAGGTACATGCAGGATGCAAAGCCATGCAGTTCACTTCATTTGATTCTAGCATCACATCTGACGGAACTACTCACACTAATCAACCCTTTGCCTCCGAATGGCCAATTCAAGATTTCACTCTGCAACTTAACCTTTTCACCTTTTAAAAATATTCATTCAAACAGCTGCTTAGACCAAACTAATGCTACATGTATTAAAATAATTACCTGACAACATGGCTGTAATGGAAAGAATTTCATTGGAGCAGTTATGCTCACAACTGGCAATCACCATCTTAGCAAGCTGAGGATCCAGAGGAAACTCAGCCATCATGGATCCAAGGGCCGTGAGGTCACCATTGTCATCCAATGCACCAAGGTAGTTCAACAATTCAAGAGCTCTCATCAACGTCTCCGGTGCTAAACAGAAAAAAAAAAACAATGTGAAATATAGAGGATACTACATGGCTGCGCAGGGATACGAACCGAAAGTATTGTGCTGAAAGTATCGCTCACTTGTGAGAGATCCTTTCATCACGAGGAGATAAAATTTGTATCCCCAAGCGGCCATGTAATGTTCTGTTTATTATATAGATATTGATGAAATGTCCAGATTTAAAACAACTTGTTTTACTCATTTTCGGTCCGGTCATTTTCAGTCCGGTTTACTCATTTTTGGTCCGGGCCAGGTTTTGCCAACGGCCTTAGGATAACGATATTTCAATTACTAAAGTTCTTGAATTTTCGTTTCAGTACGTACGAACTCCAATGAAATTTTGTTGTTAGATTTACGCATTTTCGTTTCAGTACGTATGCACTCCAACGAAATTTCTTTGTTAGATTTGCGAATTTTCGGTTCAGTATGTACGAACTCCAACCAAAATTTTGTTGTTAAATTGGTGAATTTTCGTCCTACGTTTGAATTTTCGTGTGGCTCAGCAAAATTTCTTTGAAAATTCCGCCGAAAAATCACACTTCTTCACCCGAAATTTCGGCGAAATTTTGAGAGAACAATAAGCAATTCGTTTGCATTCTTTTTGCACAGTACTGCAACTTTGTACGGTAGCTTAATTTTATATTTAATTATATTTATTAACCTCTCACTGAGTAGACAAAAAGATTGGTCTATACAAAACAATGATAAAGGTAATAAGAAAATGTTGAAATAATTATTAAAGGCAAAAAAAAAAGCTCAGTGAGGAACAATCACAACAGGGCATGCTCCAATTAAGTGAAGGCCCCTTGTGCCCCATATCTTCAGATTAAAAGAAAATTCATGGGGCGAAAGAAATGGATTTTCATAATTTTATCTATTTTAGCAAAAGTAACTGCAAAGTGACAACTGCTTTAACCTTTTATTTCGAAAGGGTGATGGTGAAAACAAGTCTCCCAAGTATTTAAGTCGCAGAGGAAAATAAAATTCAGTCACAAATGCGACTGTATTGGTTGCAATTTCGAGCCCTGTAACATTTTAACAATTGAACGTACCAGGAGGATCCATGAAATCAAAATGCACCAAATCATCAATACCCAGCTTCTTGAGCTGCAACACAACTGTACCAAGATTAGACCGTAGAATCTCGGGGTAAGTGTTGTCTTGCATTTCAGTCTGGTAAGCTTTCTCTGTATAGAGCCTGAAACATTTGCCAGGGCGAGTACGGCCAGCACGACCTGCTCTCTGCTGTGAACTGGCTTTTGAGATGGCAGACACTAGCAGAGACTCCACACGGATTCGAGGATTGTAAACCTAAAAACCAGGTAGCAAAATTGAGAAAAACAATCAAGGGTTCACAACAGGGTAAATGCTTGAATGAACTGTTGCCATCCTGTATTCTTTAAATACGAATTGTTAAGAATTTACTTGGAAAAATCAAAATTATGAAGAAAACAAAACACAACTTAACTTTCAATTAATTAATGGTGGGGACATAGTTATTAACTGGTCAACCCATTGACACCCCAGGAACAAGGCTGCTGCCTAAGAAAATTTTAAAGGGGCCCTCAGAGATAAACGCTGAGAACTTAGGAGCTCAACATATGAAGTGAAAGGTGTTGCTGTAAAAAATTAAGGCGCCCAGAGCTATTCTTTGGGAGCCCCAGGCTACCGGGCTCCTGTTAGGCAACAGCCTTGCAGGAAATTTTGAAATTTGGGGGTCTAAGAATACAATTTCTGTATCCTGGAGTACGAATTAGTGTAGTTGAACAGAATCCTTTGCATTCTATACAGCTGCATGCAATGTATCTTATCTGTCGTCATGGAAAAGACCTTTAGTGAATGACCTATTCTCACGCTTCAAATGTAGTTAGCAAATCAGACAGCTACCAAGTACTGGACTGCTGGACCACTGCTTCAAAAACATGTACTTGGTCTTAGATTGCCACCTTTGACGTAGCAACACATCGAAAAACAGGAAATTAGAAATCACTGCCAAAATTATTCTTTTTCTCAATCATGAACTAAACTTTACTGATCCAAGGCTCATGTTCTGTGTGAGTGTTTCTCATGTTATTCATAAAATCTGGGGTAATGAAGGCAGTCACACAAGCAAATTATTTTAGCAATGTTAATGCTTACTCAAATCCGTGAAGGTTTTATTCTTTTCATAGATAAGAAAAGTGCCAGAATCCTGAAATCTCCGTAAATAAAAATGAAAAACCTTTTGTTTTAAATTCATTTCATGGGGAAAAAGTACCACAAAGTGGTTTACCACCAAATGACCACCCCGATCAAGCACTTACAAGTTTAACGGGAAAATAGTTTTTTAGTGAACCTAGATGCTGTTGACCTTTTCACTCCTGTGGGGTTCCCCATTGATGAGTAAAATCGTCTCGCGTTAGAAAGAGTAAAATCTGTAAGTCTCAGTGACCCTTGCAGGAGTCAAAGGGTTAACAATACAAAATAACAAACCTTTTGTTTGGAAAATCCAGGATCAATTACAAAGACAACACCATCAATAGTGAGGGATGTCTCAGCTATGTTAGTTGAAACAACACATTTGCGACCAATGGCCCCATTGGGTCTCTTGGGTGGGGCCGGATCAAAGATACGCTGTTGCTGAGCAGGAGGAAGAGTGGAATACAAGGGGATGCAACGCAGCTCTCCAATTTCTGGACCTAAGTTATCAATTTCCTTCTTCAGCCTTTTACAAGCTTCCTCGATTTCCTGAAAGAACATTGTTGGTTGAAAAGAAAGGTGATCTCCTCAGTAATAATTTTTATCATTCACAAAGGACAGAAAATTGGCATGATATTCTAAGCTGTACTGCCTGCAGAATATTCTATCAAAACAAGAAAAAGTAATATTATACCTCCTGCCCGGTGAGAAAGAGCAAGACATCACCCTCCACCTCCTCACACATGTGTATCTGAACCACAGTTCTAATGGCTGCTTCCAAGTAGTCCCGCTCTGGTTCAGGTGTGTAGAATATCTCCACAGGGTGTGTCCGGCCAGGTATGGTCATGAGCGGAGCATTGTCAAAGTACTCTTGAAACTTTCCAGCATCTAATGTGGCACTCATAATGATAATCTTAAGATCGCGTCTTTGACGAACAACCTAGAGACAAAAAATTAATTATTTCATCAGACAAAGAAAAAGATAACCCATACTTAATTTTGACCCACAAAAAAACATTTGCTTAGTGACCACGCAGTCATTTTCAGAAGGAAGTATGGACCTTATACCCGATTCACACCAAACCTTAAACATGTTTAAACACAGTTTCAAAGTGTTTTCTTTTAAAATCATGTTTACTGATTTTTGTCAACTACAAATTTAGCACAGGTCAAAGCATGTGTTGAAACAAACCTGAATCTCATGGAAAAGCCAGTCCTAAATGTACATTTTTCTGTGACTGAGTTTTATTTTGTTAAACCCAGTTTAATATTAAACATGTCTTGTTGGTGTGAATGGGGTATTAGAGTCATGTTTCCACGATCAGTATTTAAACAACACCTAGGATATCAGCTGTGCATGTAAATGTATATCACGTAACATTTATAAGGAAGGAAGCCATCAATTGGAGACAAAAGTGTTGCTAAACGAGAGTCAAACAACTCCATGGACAAAAACACCATGCAAGTAATAGAGGGCAACAAAGCAGTCAGCCATTTGCCTCGTGAGTTCTCCTGAAAAGCATGGTATTTTCTGAGCCCAATATTTCGGCAAAAAGATGCAGCTCATACACATGTGTTTATGGTATTTGTTTACTCTTTTGCTCCTAAATTAAACCGCAAATGTTGTTAAAATAAATGATGCTGTTTAACGGAAAATTGAGATTCAGCTCTATTTTTTTTGGCTGTGGAGATCTACATGTAGATCATTTATCAACTGGAGCCAACAGTTCCTACAGCATATAGATTCCTTGAAACGTTTTCAGATGTGATCGATGGAGCTTTGACAGCCCATACATCTCGATTTTGATCAATGAATCAATGGGCATAACAGTTTCGAAGAAAATTATCATTTTATTTTAAGTACATTTTCAAGGGGAGGAATAAGACTTAATTTTTTGTGAAATTTAGAAATCTGAAAGGGTACTGCAGCAGCAATTAAGATGAAATAGATCGAACATTAAATATTCTTGAATATTAATTAGCTGGACCCCCCAAATTTTTCAAGGAGTCAACAGGACCCCCAAATTTGAAAACTTGGATACATCTCTGCAAAGATTTGATAGACCTAGTGGCCACAATAAATTTTACTGTTTAAGTACCTCTTTTAGTAGACCCATCAGGATGTCAGTAGCAAGAGTTCTTTCGTGAGCTTCATCAAGTAAAATAACAGCATAACGGTCCAGAAGAGGATCAGTCATGGCCTCTCGTAACAACATACCATCTGTCATGTACCTACAATATTAAGATCATGTCACTTGACTTCAGAGTTACAAATTATTAATCATTCCACTAAGTTCTCACCGACATGTACATGTATTAGCCTCACTGAGTAGCAAACTACAACTCCTGGGAGAGGGGGGGGAGGAGGGGCTGCATTCAGGAGTCAATGGGTTATGAACCTCTACCACCAATCCGAAACTATGTCCCCTTTAACCTATTGACCCTGAAGGTGAGACTTGATAGATTTTACTCGTCAGTAGGTGGTTACTTGCCAGGGTGGTTCAGTCAGGGGTCAATATGGGTTAACCGCCATTTAAAGTAGTTGGTACAGTATATCAAAATAATAAGCTTACTTTCAGTGTACTGTGCACATGTGTGCACAAAGAAAATTAATCCTACCAAAGCCTGGGACTCATAAGAGAAACGCCTACAGAAATTTGCATTCTGCAGCCTGATGATACTCAGACCTTGGTGTGTACCTTTGTGCAATGAAAAAAATTTCTTGTAACAGAATTGTGTCTGCTATGTACTGTAATGTCCAAAATGGGTGGGTAAATTGAAAGGAGGGGGAGGGGGTTTGCTAGAATACAAAGGAAGGAGTGAATAATGTGATAAGGGGCAATAGGGTAAGCATACATGTACATTCCACACACTACAACGTACATGTAGTTTTTCTTAGTGATATGTTGTTGACAGGTGCCTGGGGTTAGACTGTGGCTCAGTTGTCATGGTGACCTCCTAGTCGGTGAGGAGAGTGCTACCTCCTTTCTTGCTACCTTTATGGCACCTACTTCTGGTAAATTAGTTTAGTGTTTTAATTTTAACAAAAGTACTGGTAAATTAAAGTGGCAACTGCTAACCCTTTTATTTCGTAAGAGCGAAAGTGAAAACTAGTCGCAAATTTGCAACTTCTCCAGATATAGTCACAAAGGGAAAGAATTCAGCCACAAATGCAACTGTCAAGGCTGCTGCCTAACTGTTGCCCAGTCCGCCTTATTTGTGAGTGCTGGCGACCAAATTTAGCCTGAACGGGCGGCCAACTTATCACAAGGTGATCCATCCTTACTTTCTTGCAGGAGATTAAATGATGAAAAAAGTGGTATGGTTGGAGAGAACCACATCTAAGCAAATTCCACAAATAAATGACTATTTAACTTGTACATACACACGTTAAATATTGCTAAAGGCTTTTGTTGCATTACCACCTGGTTTAGTGTTCGACACTAATGCTTGCCCGATTGCCCGGGGCAAGCGAAATATATCCGTGGGCAAGTAAAACAACTCTAAGGCTTCCCCGATCAGGCAATCAGAATTTTTGTTAGACTAGTTTTTTGCGGAACGTTTTGATTTGCAACGAAGAAAGTAACTAGTAATATAACGTAGTCACCGTGAACACTATTAAAAAATAGCAAGGTTACATCTCTTTGCGGCATAATTTAATTTCCCTGTTTAAAATATATTGGTACAAATCACAAAATAGATTTGAAGAATCAACACATTCGTAAGCGCCATCTTCCTCCGAGCGAAAAGAATGTTTGTAACAGTGGAACCCAGTTTTCGCACGGCCAAATACGCTACGACACTTCTTTGATATCGAACAAGCGCACATGAAAATTCTACCTTTTTCGCACAATTTCAACCAGCTTTGAAAGGCTTCAGGAACATTTTATTGGACAAATGGCATTTAATTCAAGACCAACCTAATCTCAGAGAGATATTCAAGGAATCTCCCTTTATCTCTTATAGAACAGGAAAATCGCCTAAAGATACGCTTGTCAAAGCAAAACTGTGAAGGCTACCAAAACACCATGGACACAGAGCAAGAGTTGCATTGTTCTGCCTAACCCATTTTACACACATTTTACAGAAAAGTGTTATTTTTACAAGCCTCCTTTGAGTTTTAATGGAAAACTGGTCTTTAGAAGGTGGGCAACCGAAAAAAAGCCACGGGCAACCAAAAACACAAAACTGGTTGCCCAAAGGACAAATTAGTAAGAAAGTAAGTGTCCAACACTGTGGTTGCGCATGGAAAGTAGGTCACAATGTGATTACCAAAATTAATATGGAAATGCTATGTCTATATCTTTCGTCTGTTTTCATTTTATGTACGCAAAGGCACTTGCAGAAAGGTACGTGACAAAGGAAACATGTTCATCCCATCAGCTCTCAAAAGGCTTCCTAGTAAAATGTGGTATAGTATTATTTGTAAAGTGATTTTTTAAATATTACTTGTTTTGGTGATGTCTACACTATTGTATGTACAAAAATTTTAACGTGCCACATGTGCGAATCTCCTTTTTCCTGCGTTAATTGCTGAAGGTTTACTTGGTTTTTTGCTTGGTGACAGCAATGGAGCTCTCACAACAGATAAATACTTTTTACTTCTCGTATCATCATTTGGAACTTGAGTAAGGTAGGTAGGATTACATAGTCATTTCAGTGATACAATTAAACATGCATTTAAGTGATGCGATGCTGTGTCTTCCATTGATCACTGAAGGTTCTTCCCTTTGTTTATAAATATTATGTTTACTGTCAGTTTTTTGGCAAGTCATCTGTGGCACATTTTACAACTTTCGTGTAATTATAACAAAGACAGAACACTTGACTTCATTAATTAATTCTGGGCTCTTGACGAAACGACTCTTAGGCTGTAGCCTTGACTGTAATGGTACTTTGGGCCCTGGGGGGGGGGGGGGGGGGGGTTTTATGGAAGTAGGGGTAAGGGGGTGGGTGAAAATTCCAAGTTTGTTTGCATTTTGTATGTTCGGTTGAAGACTTTTGCCGCCGCTTTCTGTTTACCGCAGATCGTTCGCTATGTGCATGGAGGCTTGACTCCTTATGAATGTGTTTCCAAGATATTTTGGTGTATTTTGGATTAGGGCTCTTTATCAATAGAGTCCTGGTAATTCGGCAGTTATGAACACTGAAGTCGAGAAAACATCAGCGGTGATAAAAAATCGCGCATACACAGGGCTCGAAATTAACGAAAAAATCCAGTAGCATTTTGCGATAAGATACGAAAATTTGGTCGCAATCTCGCAAATTTTAGTTGCAAAATCGCCGCACTGCATTGTGTTGTCAACGGTTTAGCAAAAAAATATGAGCCCGCAGTACTTGTGTGTAAAGAAACTGCTGAAAATGGCGAATGATCGAAGGAATGGAGCTGTGCACGTAACATCGCAGCTAAATTACTATACAATTACGCTACCTTCAGAGAAAATTCACCCCGAGAAACAAAATAATTTTGTCATTTATTTATTTATTTTAGCAAAAGTAGCAGCAAAGTGGCAACTGCTAACCCTTTTGTTTCAAAAGAACGAAGGTGACAACAAGTCGCAAATTTGCGACTTCTCCAGATATTTTAGTCGCAAAGGGAAAAATTTAGTCGCAAATGCGACCATATTGGTCGCAATTTTGAGCCCTGATACAGCGGAAGCGATCGTGAAAAAGACATGTAATTTGATACCGAATGTCTGCAAATGTTTAAGGCGGCCGTGTGTCAAAAGCTTTTGTCTAACGCTATTGTTTTGCTTTTGAGAAGTCTCACCTCACCTCAAGATTTCTGATCAAGATCCTCAAAAAAAATTTCAAGGGTCTTGAAACTCGAAACTCAAAACTCGAACCTCAAAACTCGATCCTCGATTCTCGAAAAACATTGAGGATCGCAGATAGAGTTTCGAGTCGAGACTGTCAACTCACATTTGCACGGTACTGTACATAATTCATTTTTTATTGTCAAGAAGGGTTGAAGGCAAGATTGATTTGTTCTACTAACTTGAGAATTGTTCTTGGGCTTGTACAATCTTCAAATCGAATGGTGTAGCCAACTTCCTGACCAATAGTCACATCCAATTCATCAGCTACACGCTGAGCAACACTCATGGCTGCCACTCTCCTAGGCTGTGTACATGCAACACACTTGCGCTTGTCCACGCGAGTTTCCAAACACCACTGAGGAATCTATAAAGATGAACTTATAAGCTCAAACAAATTGATCATTTTATGTTGAGTACATATGCAGGGGGAAGGATAAGACTTTATTTTTGTGCAATCTAGAAACCTGAAAGGGTACTGTAGCAGCAATTAAGAGACAATTCATGTAGACTGAATATTAATTCTTGAATATTAATTAGCTGGACCCCCAAATTATTGCAATAGAAAACCTGGATACATCTCTGTTGTGGTATTTTTGAAAGTAGTCTATCATCATCGGATCCCACTCCAAATCATGAGTTACGTGTATTGTAACAGTTAACAACCTCTATCCAAATTATATACCTGAGTAGTTTTCCCAGATCCTGTTTCACCAACAAGAACAAAAGCTTGGTATTCTTTCATGCTATCCAAAAACTTCTCCCTGTATTCCCACACAGGTAACTCAATCCTCTTCCTCAGAATATCAAAATATCGGTCTGTGAAAAGTTTGCCATTGAAAGGGTTGATCTTTCCCCGCATGTTGCTTGGATTGCTGGGATGAAAGAAAATATAGTAATAATACAATAATAATTATTATTATTAGTCATACCATGTCTGTAAAAGAGGTGGTGTACACAAACCCAGGTTAGATATTAATTTTAATGCTTTTGCTGCAAAGGGGAAGGATTAAAGAGTTGAAATCATCTGGCATTCCAAAGAGCGGAATCTAAAGTGGTATTATTAGGAGAGAAAAGAGAGGAAAAAGGTTTTCATGTTGTGAAAGTAGGCAGTTTTTCGGTGGAAGTTCACGTTGTTTCATTGGATTGCTGTACCTCATTCACATACAGGAGTGCCTGCTAGCTTGTCACTTTTGGAAGTACTAACCTTTGTTTAAGTGAGCTTAAATTTACGAAAAAAAGCATTGCTCTTTTTACGGTTAGACTAAAAGGATTGATCTTTCAAGGAATGTTGCTCGTTTCACGGAGTCTGAGAGACTGTAAGCTTACATTTTACAGTGGTAGTGATTATTAAAACTAGCTCTCTTTTCACATACTCCTATGCTGGCTTAACTTAAGAACTCTCATCCATTAAAAATCGAGGTCGGACCGTAAGTTTCACGTTAATATTAGCTCTTCTTTCAGAATCAGAGATGATTGCTGCATCGCCGATTTGCAATTTTTGACGTGTTACCTCAACTCTTCTTTAATCCTTTTCGCTGTACTCAGCAGGCCAGAGGAATTCCCATCGACGTCCAGCCTTCTTTTTGACATCTTGGATTGATAAAAGGAATACAACTCACAAAATCCTCCGAAAAAAGCTCTTTTCACCGCGAAAAATAATCTGCCATTATGCCGGCGAAACGAGAAGAACACGCGCTCAATTCTCCAACAATTCCTTGCGATCTTATTGACGTTCAGCCTCGTTTCTAAAACGAGCGATTTCCCAAAAGGATATTGTTGGCGCGAAAATGTCAAAACATGGCTTCCACGATGGCGTCCACTAGTACTTGATCAATCGTTTGGTCTCCCTTTGGTCCATACAGCGATCGATTTCCACAACTTTTTGTATATGTCGCTGTTATGTTTGTTGTCTTTGTACTTTTAGGTCGTGACCGTTATGCAGAAGAAAACAGACGACAGCAAAATGTAATCGTGATATATGCACAGATTCCATGATCTTCAGCTGAAATTAATTGATGGCAAACTCAGACTCCAAAGTCAAGGCGTTTTATGGAAGCGCCTCAAAGAGGTATTATTAAATTAAAGTTAAGGCTGATAACAAGAATTTTAATAACTGTAATTTAATGCTGCGTGCATGCACATATCGTATTCGGTAATCCAGACTACCTTAAAAAATTTTGCCCCCAGGTCTTAGATACATGTCCCTATAATTAAATACATAGTGTCTTCCTGTTGTCCGATCTTGAGATCATGGGTCTGTTAAAATATTAAAGTCTAGTGAGATCGACGTGATTGCATTGCACTAGCCTGAGGCAGACCTGTTGAATTTATAAAATAAAAAAAAGAAAAAAAAGAAAAATCAGCTCACGGATCAGAGAAAAGCAATTTGATGTCAAATGTGCTTTTTGCTGTCAATTTTTGACCAGTTAGCTGCATTTATGGAGGTGCAGGGATGGCGCAGTGGTGAGAGCACTCACTACCACCAATGTGGCCTGGGTTAGATTCCCAGACTTGGCATCATATGTGGGTTGAGTTTGTTGGTTCTCTACTCTGCAGTGAGAGGTTTTCTCCAGGTACGCTGGTTTTCCCTCTCCTCAAAAACCATCGCTTGACTTGATTTGCCTTAATTGTTAATTTCAGTTTACAGTGTCCCCAATTAGTGCTCCAGCGCTAGAACGACTAGACACTTAAATAAAGTTCCTTTAATTCCTTTCCCTTTTTATGAATATTAGCCAGCCAACCTTCTGGTTTGCTTTTGTGCTCTACTGGGAAGGTGAAAATCTGTCTTGGTTGTGATAGGTTAATGGAGCTGAGGTCAGGTAGGGTACTGGATACAGTCTCCTTGACCCCTCCTTCCTCTTGGGTGCCAACTCATCTCTCAATTGAAAGCAGCCTTGAAAATTCTATGAATAAAATCACTGTGATTCTGTTATTAGAACCGACAAAAGGTGGGAAGAGAAGAAGATTAAGTTGGAAAAGAGTGCCAGTAACTTCAGACAATATCCAATATCACCCACGTGGAAACTCAGGTGTGATGTTAATCAATTATAATTATTGTTGGATGAGGTTTTTGGATATCTGGAATAATTTTGGTAATAATAACAACTTTATATATTTAAGTGTCAATGGATTTAGCACATGATCAGAGCACTAATTGGGGACGCTATTGAAATTAACTCAAATCAAATATTGGTTTTTGTGGAGAGGGGAAAACTGGAGTACAGGTCTGGAAAAAAAACATCTCAGAGCAGAGAAGAGAATCAGTAAATTCAGGCCACACATGATGCCGAGTCTGGGAATCAAACCTGGGCCACATTGGTGGGAGGCGAGTGCTCTCACCACTGCGCCATCCCTGCCCCCTACTCCCTACTCCCTACAAATCAATAAATTAGTGAATTATCTGCTAGGCGGTTACCGGTATTCCCTAATATGATCAAGTTGTACATTGCAAAATGATTTCTGGAATTAACAATGGAAAGACCAATGGTGATTGTGATCTTTAAGTACCGGTATTAATAAAATAACAGTGATGATGATGGTAATGAGAGGCCACTTAAGTTCTTCTGCCCTCCCCCAAAAAAGTTTACAACTTTAAAAAAGCTATCTGAAAATAATTAAATACTATCATTTTCATGTAAGATTCCGATTAGAAAGACATGACATGTACAGTCATTAATTTTATTAATAATAACATTATTGTTATATCAACTGTACATACATGATTTGCACCTCAGCATCAAATATTATTACTGTTCAGGGCAAAAAAAATTTTTGAATTCCACTTCCATGAGTAACGTTCAGATTTTTAATTTGGTTGTCCGAAAGTTGAATTCACTTGTCCAAGAAATTTTTAATTAATTAAAAGTGAATGACAAAATAATTATTGTTTAAAAAAATTTAATGTAGCAATTGTATAATCTGTTTTGTACCAAATCTCAAGTGTTCATTTTAACAGTTATTTCAATTTCTGTTGTTCTTTGAACTTTTTAGTACAACACCATTTCATACACACACACCAGGGATCACTCACATTTTTTATGTACAATACACGACTTGAGAAAATGCAGCACATCTATGAGGCAGTAATTGCAATCTAAGATGAAATTTATAAGTCCCGCCAATATTCTGAGGCTGTTTTCAAGGAAATCATCTGATGATCACGAAACTTACCACAACAAGTGTTAGTATGTGGATCCCAGTTTTTACTGAAAAAAACAGAGACAGGTATTCTTGGAAAACAGAGGCAAAAACGGGTAAGTTGCCATGAAAAGAAACCAAAATTCACGAAACTCAGGCTAGTTTACCAAGTCCAGAGATGCTTGGGAACTCAGACCTCAGTAGAAAAGAACTGTTTTTTCCGGCAAACTCTGTTCGTCCCATAGGACAAGTGCTTTTGAAAATCCACTTGTCCGAGATATGAGAGTGCTCCTCTCAGACGGGCGGATGAGTAGATTTTTTTTGCCCTGCTGTTTCAGCACAGAGGATTAGCCGCTAGTTTATCATTTTGAAGCAATAATATTGATTAAATGTATTACTCCTTTTTTATCAGGATAGATGACCCTGTTCCAGTATTTAAAGCTTTTCCGCGCCAGCAAATGGCCTTTGACTATGCCAATGCTTGCCATGAGGTACTTTATGAAGCCTTCCTTGTTTTTGTTATGACTCAACTGATACTCTGTAAAGATGTGTTGTAATGGCCATCAACTTCTGGAATTTCCTTCCAGTCACCAAGGAGATGTTTACTGTTTGGTTTTTGACAGGATGTGTATGTGTTTGCCAAAGAAAAAGACCTGCATGGAAAGCGCAAATTCATAGTTTCAACTCTGCCACACTTTTGGTATAAGTGCATAAGGTATGGTTTCTCAAAAGTGAACGAGCTTCATAAATTACGTTCAGTTGTGGTTTGAATTTTTTATTAGACAAGTGCAAAACTTTTCGGCCAGCTCCTTTTTGAATGCCAACATTATTATTCATTACAGTAACCTTGAAAAGTACAGCACAAGTAATTAGTAAACTTAAGTATAGCACATTGTTATGATTGAGAATAAAACGTTTGGAAGTCACACTGACGCATTGCATTTGTTATGAACCATGCCTTTCACCTCTGCTATAGTATGTGGGCTGAGTTACAGTTAATCTCAACTAACATGTAATTGCAAGGGCTTCCCTCCTTCATCAAAATCTACTTACAGCTGATTACATCTGGCTGTGGTGCTGTGCTCTGACATCAGACATGGACACTATAGAGGCTGCTATTGGTGCCTCCTGTATGCTTTTGGGCCGATATTGTGAGCCATTCTTATTGGCCTTGAAAAGCCCCTATTGTATGGGGAGTGGCCAGTGAAGTATTTTGATTTTACCTTGTAAGGTTTTACTGGAAATCAGGGTTGTGACATCTGATTTGGATGGATTTCATTGATTCTTACAACTCTTTGTTCTTTCTGACCTCTAGAGAGTGCTCTCCAGAAGATCGAAATTACTATGAGGTCATACCAGAAGGTGCTTGCTCTTCATAATATTGTCCAGCACTAATTTATTTTGTGGATATTGTATATTTTAGTTATTGAAATAACTCAATAATCATTTTAGGAGCTGCTTGCAGGTTGTATTTTGACCTGGAATTCAAAAGAGAATTTAATCCAGAGAAGGATGGAGCCAAAATGGTTGACATATTCATTAAGGTACGAACTTAACGAAACAACAATGACAATGATTGTTAATGATTATTAAGTTATAATTATTTGTGTGGCGTAATGTTAAGGGGAGTTAGACAATAGTTTCTTAGCTAATTTAAGGAAGCTTTTTGGTCAAGAGCCCTGCAAAGAGGTTGCATGGATGTTTCTTTGCAATAACTTTTTCAATAGAAATCTGACATCACTTCAATCAGAAGGCACATGCACAGCTAGTCCAAGTCCTCTTCCATTCACTTTAGTGAAAAACCTGTGAAAACTCTCAGAAAACAAAAGGAAGGGACAGTTTTTTCACCAGATGGTAAACTGTGGCATGGAATTTATATTTGGATAAAAAATGGAACTGATATTTTAAAAATTGTATGAGAGGAGGACCTTATGATGTCATAATTTTTGAGGGAAATACTTTTTTTAAAAGTCATTCTACAGATTTTGTGTTAGAATGTTCTCATACTGTTGTATAAAAAAAATTGTGAAAAATATAGTAAACTTGCTGAGTTTTTAGGCATTTTATGGTTTGGTCACATGATTTACCAAATATGGTTGTGCGTCGAAGCAGACAAAGAAATGTTATTAAATAGAACATACTTGGCAAAAAAGAATAACAGTAGAGAAAGGGACTTGAGAAATGAATATTTGAAGGAGTCCATAGCAACAGTTTGGTAGTTACGAGCCACCCTCCTTAATATTTTTAATTATAATTTCGTAACATACCAACTGTCTAATGATTTGTTAAAGAAGAAAAGGACATTTTTTCCTCTTGATTTTGTTTCTTGAGAAGGCATGCATGATCAAGTCAATTTTAAGTGTTTGGTTACCCTTAACCAAGTCAAGCTCTGTTGCATAATGTTGCAGTTGTATTGTAGATTAATTAAGAAAAGAAAGAAAAGACCCAAGTGGCCCCTATCTTTGAGGTGTCAATCCTACATACCGGTAATAATTCCGATAATTGAGCGATGTAACCATTAAAAAAGGCATTTCTATTCAGGGGTTGGGGTGTAGTGGGTGAGGGGTGAATAGGTTTCGGTTACGGATAGGGTTAACCCTAACCCTATCATCCCCTACCCCCCCTCCCCACCCCTGGAGTAGAAATGCCATCAAAAACACTTTTTCCTCTTAGATGTACTTTTCTTTTATTTTTAGTATGTCTGTTACCAACTGAAGGGCTTGTACAACTTGACATGCAACAGGAAGTTCATTGTAGATCTAGATTCAAGGTTCTTTATTGTAACTGCTTGCATGCTTCTATTGTTAACGAATATGAAGACAAGTATGCTTAACCTCTTCAAAAAACGTTTGCCTGCCATCTTGAATTTTTGGAAGAACTAGACTAAGTATAGCTCACCTCATCCCCATCTAGATCTGTGTCATATTCCAACAAGGTCGCTCATTGGACTGTTTTTCAGAAGGGTAATAATAAACCAGCCTAAGTAGTAGAAGCTGCATTTTTTTTACTTAAGCCATGGCTACACTAGTGATTTTTTGCTTGTGATGGTGATGTGATTTTTTAAAAATTGTTGCGTCGCCAACAAGCACTGGCAGCTTAACACTTTGAGACAATTTTTTTGCGATTTGTGCAACCTTGGAAGACTGGGTATGAATTTTATTAGATGTCAAACCAAAATATGTCGTACGATGATGTTGCGATTTTGCTATATAATCCTTTTGATAGGCAAGGAAAATTAAAAGCAGTGAGAGAAGAAAAACATAAGTGCACTACATGGATACGCCCAATTGGCTAGCCAGGAGGGAAGGGCAAGGTTTTTTCCACAATTTTCAAAAAAATCGCTCGTGCAGCTGTGGCTTTATATACACAAGCCCTTAACAGATGTGATACATGTCTTCCTCACAAATCACTACTATAAGGTAGCATTGATTTCTACCTTTCAGTTTGAGGTCAATTTTTGTTGCCTTTGAGTTCTTTGATATACCGGTACTGTAAATCCTCTTTTAAGACCCCTCCCCCCCCCCCCCCCCCCCACTATTCCCCCTTATTCCTCAAAACCAAATCCATAAATTATAGCCCTGTATTAATCAATCATGGCAGTAACACTTCATGTGAAACTGATCGGTATGATGAATAAAAATGGCAAGTGAATAAAACTGCTGACTAACCTGTACAACACCTATCACTCAGATCTCCATATATACATGTGCAAGTAAATTAGTCATTGCCTTGGTCCA
>NC_090874.1:4429345-4436845 GCF_036669935.1 Montipora foliosa
TCTGTAATATTGTGAGGAATGCAGGTGTAATTCACCACATTTGACTGGCTGTCCACAGTTGGCAAAATGTTACTGGCAAATGGTCAGTAAATTGACCCAATTATCTTGGCTGGCAGTGTTTGTCATTACAGAGTTTTTTTTCCTCAATTTCTATCTATTTCTTCCTGTTCTGTAGCATGCATGTCGGTGGAAAAGACGTAAAAGTTCTGACATGTGAAAGCTGTGGAAAATCTAGTAAAACACCAATAAAAGGAGAGGCACAGGATTTAAGTATGACATTCAACTTTTTCTTAATGTGGAACTTTAAGTTCAAATTATCCATCAAGAACCATTTCACTCTTAAAATTAATCTTCATGTCTAGGAAGAAGCACAGTTTTCAGGGGCACCCAACTTCAATTTTTCGAAAAGTATCTCTTTGGAAGACGATTATTTTGAGATCTAGAATTTCCGGAACATTTGTTGTAAAATGTCTTGCTTGCCTGCCTGTCCAAGGATTTTCGAACATCTAAGAAATGGTATAATTGCCCATTTTTAACGAAGTTTTACCCTAAAAAGGTCACCTAGATTTTTCGGGAACCTTTTTTCTGGCCGAAATTTTTAAAAGGAAGTTTTGATCCCTAGAATTTTCTGATCACTAGACTTTCAGCTAGGAAATCCGAACAGATGAAAAATTTCTAGGGAATAAAAATATGCCTATATCTACCGTTTAAATACTAAAATATGTTTAAAAATGCTATGTTTAAAAGGTTTTGAACTATATTCTCGTTGGGTGCCCCTGTGTGTTTGGTTGGAGCACACCAATTCATTGTTGCATGTCCAGACTACATGTACATGTATACAAAAATTTGGTTTTATCAACGGAGTTGATAGTGTAAATTGGCCACTGTACAGACATTCTAAACGCTGACGTTCCGAGCATTAACCCTACGTCAGAGCGAATGTACGTGTACATGTACCTGGCACATTTTGACTTTCTTTATGTCCTTGCAAGATACTCTTACTCCAATCTTCCCTTGTCTGGCTTCTCTATTAGACTCATGCCCACCTGACATCCTACCTAAGACTCGTCAGACCTTGGGAGGAAAGCAAGGACCAGCCGGGAAAAGAAAGCACTCTAATGTTGTCTATTCCCCCGGGATAAATATTCACTTGTAAAGCCTTGGCCTTTATTTTTTAAAATAAAGTGTTTCAAATTTATTCTCTTATACATACTTGTATGTAATTTACACAACACAAATTCTCATCTCGTCTTCATCTTTTCCGTCCACTTGTACCTGGGTTTGTCATGGGGAGATTGAGTTGACGGTGTCTGGCGAGGGGGGAGTCTTCTGTCAGCGTCATAACATATTCTCTTAGGGTTTCCTATACTCCGTCAATCCAGCACTTTCTTGATCTACCTGTAGCCTTATAACCAGAGTTAGCTAGTTCCAGGCTCTCAGATAGTGGAGGCGAGGGAACGAGAACTGAGAGCCTGGAACAGGCAAAACCAAAGTACTTCAAGTTGTCAGCTCGACATGCTGGTTGGCTGGTTGCCATTCTTGTCACATGCCCAAATCATGTAATTCTCAGTGCCGCTATGTGATGTTGGACAGGTGTGGTTCCAACCATCTCTCTGATCTCAAATAAGGTCTAATGATATATATTTTTTTTCTGTCCATTTTATTAATTTTACCATTCATTGCTGAAATTGGCTGTATTTTTCTCTCAGGTACACAAATCCCTTCCCAAAGTGGCTTTGAACATTCTCCTTATCCTATCATTGACTTGTTTGTGTCAAGTGTTATCAACAAAGGAGATGTCCAGGGTGTGATAAGAAGATGGGTCTTCTTTCCACAAGGTATCCATGGCTACCGTATGTCTTTCCTGCTGCAAAAAAGAGAGAAAGAACGTGATATGGATTTAATTCTCATCCAGTTTCCTATTTAGCTTATCAGACATACTGTAATACCTCAGTGTCGACTCTTTGTAGTTATTTTCTCTTAATTATTGTGAGCTATATTGCAGCTATAAGTTTCTCTGATCAAACTTTAAAAAGCAGAAAAATATACAAGGAACCATATTGCCAGGCTGGCTGCCACATTGTTTTCTCTTTTTTCGTTTTGATCAGTGGTAAAATGTTAACTCTACCATCTCTTAAATTCTTTTTCTTTTGTATTGAATTGGTAGGAAAACTGCTGACTTATGACATTCTGAAGAATCAGTGGTGTGACAACATTGGAAGGCCGCACAAAAGCAATCACATAATGTAGGGAAAGCAAATTTTATCTTTGTAACTTTTCATTTTGAAATTTGGTGATGAGTGTGTATGTGGTTTTCATTGAAGTCATTGTAGAAATCCTGAAATTCAAACTTATGCAAATGAGTTACTTCACAGGAAGCCCACACAATCTGTTTGTAATTTTATAATAAATTTATTCGATTCAGCGTTTGCTTCTTCTGTAGCACCCATGATGTTGGAAGGGTGTTTTGATGCCCGAGGTACAAGAGCCAATCACGATGCTGATGAAATTGTGATTAAATTTCCCGCCAATGAATTGCGTGACATTTCTTTTTACCTCTGTAATCTTTGTAACGTGTGACCGCTGGTTAACACGACCTATACTAAAACCCAAGTATGAGGCACGGTGGGATAATTTACCATGGGAAATGTGTGTAACCGCACTTATTATTTGGTGTGTCCAGAAAGGGCCCTAATTAGATGCAAAGCGTATTTCAATAACCGTCACGAGATGTCCCCTTGCTCTTCATCACACATGTCTCGGAAAAGAAACAATTACATTCACACAGTGTCTCCCAAATGCTGCTCCTCAATTAAGGATAAACAGCTGTATTTAACCTAGTAAGCTTACAAAAACGCTAACCTTTACTCATAGAGCGAGTTTCAATCGAGTGTCGTAAAACCAAAATCAAAGTACAGTGAAACCTGTATTAAACGGACACCCTTGGGGAATGCTCTAGTGTCCGCTTAATACAGGGTGTCCGCCTAATACAGGTTTCGATAAATAACGTCTTATGAGGTGTCAAATACCATTAAAATGAACGGTGGAAATGTTTAGAATACTCCCAGCGACTGCGACAAAATATGTTTGCATTACAGTATTTAATTTTTTTATTTAAGTGGAACAACTGATCCGATTACTACAAACATAGATTACACCTCAAATTTGAAGAAATCAGACGAGTGAAACAAGCTCTATACAAACATAACGAATCAATACTGTACTCTGAAACTGATCAAATGAGCCAAACAAGCTGTATATTGTACATAAAAACCATAAAAACTTTGTCCTTTTCTAAGCTGTTGAATGTACTAATCCTTAACAATAATAGTCATAAATTCTTGATTGTTTGAGCCTTTTAAATTTCATTTTCTGAAGCAAGTCGGTTGCCTTGCTAATGGCCAGCGTTAGATCTTCTTGTCCATGATATCTGGAATATTCCAGCAGCATTTCAGATAATCTTGTAACTGGTTAAAAGATAAACTGATCAACGAAGGATTTGTTGTATACTAGCTGTACAGGCTTCGTGGACGTGTATGCATTTACGGTTTCTTTTGTCCTTGTGTATTCAACAAACACCGTTTGTCAAGTCACGTTTTTAATTTTAAAAATAGAAAAATTGGTAGTTGGCGCCTTCCTCGTTTCCGGTGTCTGGCACGTTGTGTGGTGGAGTTTAATTACAAGTGTCCGTTTAATACAGGTTGGCAACAATAGAAATGACCATTTCAAGTACTTTTTAGGTGTCCGCGTCCGCTTAATAGAGGTGTCCGCTTAATAAAGGTTTGATTTACAGTAAATAAGGGATATAAATTTAGGGTATTCGGCCGCTGTCCGCTTAATAGAGGGTGTCCGCTTAATACGGTGTCCGCTTAATACAGGTTTCACTGTAATTACTTTGGCCAATCAAAAAGGACGGAGACAATCCAGAAAACCAATCAAAACTCGAAGTAATTACACATGGCCGACACAAAGCGCGGGAAAATGTGCACGCGCAAGCAACGATTAGTTTTGGTTTCACTTCTGATTGGTTAAAAAAAATGGCGCGAGAACATTCAACCAATCACGGAGTGAAGTAAATGAAAACCAAAATATTCGCTAATTACTTTCGACGCTCAATTGTAAAACCGCTCTAACTTATTTTTGGAGATAGGTGGCAAAGGCTTAGACTTAAAGGGACACTTGCAGTTGGATGTCAAAATTGGGCGTCCTTTAATTAGGGTCATTTCTGGACATAAATAGCGCCATCACTAAACCTCGCTCACTTCAAATACAAAGGCGATATCTTAAGAATTTCGTTATTATTCCCTTCTGTTAACATTGTACGATTTTGGGAAGTGTCCTACGACTACATTTATTTGGTATGGACGACTTTAAAGTAAAGATAATGCATGAAAGGATTGACTGTCATTTGTTCATATTGTCCTTAAAACCTTGTTTTCTAGAGAACGGCATACTGCAAAGAAATGTTCCACACGGGCAAATTTGCCGCTTTTTTTTTTCATTTCAGGATTGTAGTTGACCTAAAGCGTGGTGTTTATTATCAAAAGTGCCATGATCCTGACTGCAAGAGTATTGATTATCGTTCTCCAGGTATGTATCAACAAAATTGGTCTCCATCCCTCTCCATGGATTTTTTGAGATCATAGAGGGGTGCTTCGCACAACTTCACTTATATACTGTAGCAATGAGGTGTTCTTGGACAAGCAGTATTCTTCTGTTGATTGGAACACACTACGGTGTTAAGATCCAAGAGTTCTCTAAAGTTCATAAGAGATGTCATCTAAACCTATGAGATGTATTCCTTGGCCTGTAGGCTCACAGTAATGGTCGCCTTTAGTTGCTGTAGTAACCTTGCTATATTTCATTTCGTCAAACGTATTGAAATGTAATGTTAACTGTTTCGACGTTTTGATTTGCAGAAAGGCCAATTCCAGAGGATATAAATCCCTTGACATCCGCTCAGGTAAGGAGAATGGTGACTTCTGTTGTGGCTAACTGACTTACTTATTTGATGCGTTTTCCTGCGGGAGACAATTCAAGTGCGTCACTGTCATCTATTTCTCTGCTAGATCTGAAATTCTTGTTTTATTCTTTATTCCAGTCTGTCGAGCCCTTGTTTGAATGGGATGATGACGATGACAATCTTTGCAAGGCTGCAGCAGAGTTTGAGGAAGGCGGCACTGGTAATGTTTACCTTTTAGATGGTGCGTCAAGCTCCGAAAATCAGGAATCTTCAGACGCAAATAACGGTGTTAACAAGACCCTTGGCGATTCAGGAAGGAAAAGAAGGTTTATGCGAGACAATTTTGGTTCGGATGATGAGGACGCGGATGAAGCATTGGTCGAAATCAGTGTCCTACAAACCTGTCAATCTACAGACCTTCGTAGAATTTGTGAAAATGGGAAAGTGGAGGGAAATTGGACGAATGATAAAGAGACCTGTTTGAACGCATGGGATATGGTCATCAATGAGCATGCGTTCATGTGCAGTACTGGAGTTGAACCAGTGACCGAGATTGATGTCCCACAAGCAAGCTATCAATATAAAAAGTTTGGGAAAAAGTGTTACGAAACCGCAGATGCAGAACGGACAAATGATATCGAGGCTTGTTTGAACGCAGAGGACATTTGCACCCAGCAGCGTGGTCGTAATACTGATAACATCATTGGCGCAATGCAGTTCGGAGAAGTCGATGCTCTTTCGGACGACAATGCTGAACCTCTTGACAAGGTGAATTATGTATCGGACGAAGACGCCAATGTCTGGATTGATGAGGACCCTGTGAGTGATTTGGAACTTTCATTTGCTGCCGAAGAAATTGAAAACAGGCTGTAGAATTTAACTTATTTTTGTTGTGTACAAACTGATGCTTGCGGTTGAAACCACGTCGTCGCAACCCCGCGATGTTTTTTTAGCTAGAATTTTAGTTTGAATTTTCTTAACTAAGAGAATTGTACCGATTTATAGATCATTTGCAGGGATGCTTTGAAAAAGCCTTTGCCTCTGCTCTCAGACATTCGTGTCAACAGGCTCATCGGCCAAATGGTTGTCTTCTCGTATTTGCACGATGTAATAAAGCGAGTTTCACTCGAGTGTCGTAAAACCAAAACCAAAGTAATTACTTTGGCCAATCAACGAAGGACCGAGACAATCCAGTAAACCAATCAAAACTCGAAGTAATTACACGCGGGAAAATGTGCACGCGCAAGCCACGATTGGTTTTGGTTTCACATCTGATTGGTTGAAAAAGTGGGGGCGAGAACTTTAAACCAATCACTGAGTGAAGTAATGGAAAAGCAAAGCAATTCGCTAATTACTTTTGACACTCAATTGAAAACCGCTGTAACAATAAAACGTGTTATAAGTATCAATCTCATCGTTTTAGCTGAGCAAAAGTACTACATTCCCGGATCAACTAAATAAAACTTTACTGGCAAATGACATTGCAAGGTTCTTTGTGAAGAAGATTGATGACATTCGAAACGAAATAGAATCCACATGTGCTATTTCATCAGACTTGCACGAAGTACCGCCAGACCCTAAAATGGAATGTGCGAAAGTTTTACGATCATTTAAGCAGTTGTCTGAAGGCGATATTAGCGCAATCATAAAGAAAACCGCCAAAAAATCATGTGATTTAGACCCAATGCCAACCCAATTGGTGGTCGACTGTCTTGACCAATTGCTACCTGTTATTACCACCATCGTTAATTGTTCACTATCACAGGGTGTTTTCCCTAAAGCGTGGAAGGATGCGCTCGTCAAGCCTCTTCTCAAAAAAACCCGGTCTTGGTACGGCTTATAAGAATCTAAGGCCCGTAAGCAATCTGCAATTTCTGTCAAAAGTAACAGAGAAAGCAGTTTTTGACCAATTACATAGTCACCTGGCGGAGAATGATTTGTACCCCCTACTGCCGTCCGCATACAGAAAGCAACACAGCACGGAAACGGCACTTTTAAAAGTTGTAAATGACATCTTCCATAACATGAATCGTAGACATATTACATTATTAGTCCTGCTTGACTTAAGCGCAGCATTCGACACAGTAGACCACAAGATCTTACTACAGAGACTTGAAACATCATTTGGAATTACAGATTCTGCGCTAATGTGGTTTAAGTCATATCTGTCGGATCGTTCGCAACATGTTATCGTAGACGGCGCATACTCTGATAGCACTGAATTATCTCATGGAGTACCGCAGGGGTCCTGTTTAGGGCCGCTGCTGTTTACCATCTATGCTAGCAAGCTCTTTGAGGTGGTCAAAACCAGCTTACCAATTGCACATGCTTATGCAGATGACTGTCAGCTGTACATTGTACTTGTCTTTTAAGCCAGACAGTGGGTTAAGTGAGATAGAAGCTATAACATCGATGGAGCGTTGTATCAAAGCAGTCAGAGCATGGATGTTAAAAGATAAACTTAAACTGAATGAACAAAAAACGGAATTCTTGGTAATAGGGACGCGACAACAACTAGACAAAGTATCCCTTGATGA
>NC_090874.1:4439345-4474345 GCF_036669935.1 Montipora foliosa
GAGAGAAAATGAAAATTGTTTGTCAAGTGCTGACGTTCTTCATAAAACCATAAACTTGGCTATTTCACGTTGTTGTTTTGCTGACGACGGCAAAGAAATGGACAAAAGTGAAAAACGTACGTGCAGGGCGTGCAAAGCTATTGTTTTTACCCACTAAATATGCAAATTTGTGACGTTCTCGTTGCCGTCGCCGTTGTCGTTGCTTAAGCTCCCTAAATGTATCGCTGTAGAAGGTCTAAAAGAGTTGCAACCCACATTTAATTTTTCTTACCGACACTCAAATTAATCCTATGATTGAAGACTGTACTAAAAACGAGATCGAGGAGCTTTGTTTATGGCCGGGGATTTAAAGAAACGTGGAGTTAACATCTTTAGAACAAGTGATTTTCTTGGGGAAATAAAAGATTCACATGAACAACATCGATGACAAGTCTGACTTACCGAAGTAATCGTCGTTCCCACAATGAGGTCTCGCCCAGGAAAAGAAGCGAGCCTAGGGTTGCCGATCTTTTTTTGTTTTCAAAAAAGAAAATATGCGTCCTTATGTTTCCGGTTTCTTAACGATAGTTGCTTACATTTTGTTCAGATACAAATTTCTGGCACATATAGCGTATAAGATAACGTAAAGAATACAATGAATATGAAACAAATACATTGCCTGTTTGAGTCTTCTATAACTAAAATCTTAATTGTTTCATTATAAGACGCATTGGAACAACACAGATTACTCTATTTTTAAACCAACAAAAGAGGGAAAGAGAAGCGCCGTGCGCCTTGTGTTTGCGATAATACAACCTGTATATGCTTGCATGAAAATGCACTCAAACGTTTTAAATATTTTACAAAAACATTTTCATTTGCCCCTCCGGTAGTTGAACTCGTGAAATTAACAGTGTTAGGTCAAGTGGTTTCCACTACGGAGTAATCAGTAGTTCCCTATTGAAATAAAGCAAGATGGAATTCCGTTGGCAATGAAATACCCCTGTTGTCTACCGCGTGTCCTAAAATACTAGTCCCACTTTCTAGCATCACAGGCAGGTTAACTTTGTTTTCATTGCTGCCCATAATTTCACACCTTTACATAAGGAGGAAATAATTACCATTCATTTTGTTTTGATCAATGATACTTCAATTGTGAGCCTGAGAGCTTTATCAAAAGACAAATTACGGTGATAAACTTGAGTTTATATAAGCTAGTATATGGCGTATGACAAATGTGTTTTCACTTTTGACGCTGGTTGCTTTGATCTTAACCTTTCATTTTTCGCCTGGTGTTGTATTTGGGAAAAAATGTTGCTTTAAGCATTAATTTAATATTTCAATTTTGTGTTGTTCGAGGTTTCTCAAAGTGCATTTTACTTGTTAGGTTGTTCTGGTGTAAAATTCAAAATTCACACTTACGGTTCAAGGTTTTGTTCAGTTCAAAGACTTCCAAACAATTGACCGATTACAGAAAAACTTTTCTGTTCATTTTAAAACAAATGGTATTTTCAAAAATCCGTTTTGTGACAAAATGGATGTCTTAAAAGTGGAATAATTGTCGTTTTTTTGAAAACAAATTACCCGCTTGTGTGATAATTTCCTTAACTGACTTGTCTACTACGCATTATCAGTTTTATTGTCAATTTTCCGTGGCTTCAAGATTACACATTTAATACTACCCTGATTTAACTCAAAGATAGGAGGCGGACAATGCTAAAGAAGCTAAGAATTATCAGTTGATCGTGTTGTCCTGGGATTCTATAACTATCGCTAAAGCTGCTTTCAATCAGTTTACCAAAGGTCTTCGTTATATTTTGTGGCTAAGGAACCAAAGAATATAATCAAGACAACCGATTAATAATTGCTGAAAACCTAAATCCAATCAAATTCCAATTATACAATTAGTTTTGCTATCACAATATACCTGAGTATTTTCCCACGTGTTGTGGTTCCACATCCCACAAACCACTTTCCTTTATTTCGAGCCTTGCTTTTTCACTGAACAAGGACAAATTGAGGAACGTTCACAAACCAAATTTATGGCAAGACTTACGATCATATAACGGTAAAAAGATGGTGATTTTGTCATCAGAAGCCGAAAGTTTACATTTGCGGATAACAAGATGTTTTTCCACTACCCGCTGATTAACATGTGATCACGTCCGAGGACATCAATTTAACTTTAATTCTTCTTTTCTCTTTGTTCCAATTTGTGAAATTTCTTCCTGCTGCAGCGCACAAAGTGGCCTTGTGTTGGGCCTCTAACCAGATAATAAGAGATTCGGTTTCTGGGCGGTAGATGTCACCGTGGGATTTGCAACCGCGTGTTCTCAACAGCGATATCGTACTGTTCGAATTGTTAAGTAGCATCTCCTCAGTGTTAAGTCTCCGTTAGATGTCCTCAAGTACATGCAGTTAGGAAAGAATCAATTGCTGTTTCTACCGTATTTTTCTTGTTGAAAGGCGTCTAATCACTTCAAACTTGCTCAATTTAAATGCCTTTGAAAGCGAAGGCATTTAAACAAAAACACAGATCTCGAAGACACCTGTCACTAAAAGAAGGAAGAAAGGCCAATATTGTTATGTTTATGTTGTACCGTGCAAACATAGGGAGTTATCCCCCTTCTTTGTCTTCATGGGATATCGACATAAAAAAGGGACGACTATTTTTCTACAATGGGGAGATTTGCGCTTGGTAGTAATGAAAAAAATAGCTAAAGATCGCAACGCGCCCAAAATGTCGAGAAGTCTGGAAAGCTCTTGTTGAGCCTCCGACAGTAAGCTGTCATGGATGCATTTTTATGGCGTCAAAACTAGACAGCTGTAAAAAGGAGAGAAATGCACGTGTTTTCCTCCGATCTACAATGAAGATGCAATTCCACCTTATTGTTATATTTTCACGGTATGTTGAATTTATTTAGTAATAATGAAGTGTTCGGCGGAGTTTTCAACGTTCGCTACTCGTCTAGATTCGGTGCTGAAACCCTGGGCTGTTTACAAAACCATTCAATTTGCTTTCATTCAACTATTCAAAAGGCGCAGTATTAGGACATTTCCATGAGCCCCCACTGTCGTGAAGAACCTCTCAATGTCAATTGCATAACTTATAAGCTTTTAACACACCTGTACAGACATCATGATGTTTATAGTTCGCCTGCGGTCTGTAAAAAAATCCTGACATAACATAAAAAGGTTCCACCACCGGTAAAGTGGCAAAAAATTGTGTTAAAAGTGACTGTAACAAAGAGACGACAAAAGTGAAGACACACCACCTGTCATCTTTCGATTTTGATGAGTAACAGACACTGAGTAAAAGAGGCTTAAACAAATTCGTTAAAGCTTTGAGTGCCATCATGGGGACAAATTTAATGCACCAGTGACATAAAGAGTGTAATCTTAACAATGTCTTTGTGGAGCACTCGTGTGGTATATCACCCGAACAATTTTATTATAAACAAATATTAATCCACTGAAGGCTCTTTTTCATTCATGGCCAACTGCCAATTGCAAGGCAAACCGACCAAATGTCACAAAAACAGGTCGAGAATTTTGAAACTATTTTGTCATTCTTCCTCATATATAATAATAATCATCGACCGATGAGAACACGAACATTAGCTCTGGCTGCTGTAAAATATTATGTCAATTGAAAATGAAAATTGGCTAATTGAACCTTTCAAGCCACTGTGGGATATCTGTAAACACGACTTCTTTCTGCTCAGAATTGCTTTTATTATCTTTTAAGAGAACGTCAAAACAGATCTTTTAATGCAAATAAGAACACGGAAAGCGGCGTGCTTTCCCAAGGATTTTGCATCACCCTGGCGCCTGGGTTTCTGTTGTTACTTCGAATATTTTTTGGATCAAAGGATAATAAAAATTTTAATTGACTTTCAAGACGACGTAAGTATCGAATAGTGAACTACACCTTATTTTTCAACACCATTTTGTTCATTGTGAATAAACAAGTAAAGTCTGCTAATAAAACACTATTCCATAACAATCCATCTTGCATTGAATTCACTGAATCCGTGGGAGTTCCAGCCACCCGTCCTTCTCTCCGTTTACTCAACTTACAAGACATCGTGCTTCCTAAATTATGTATGATTGTTCTCCAGTTTCCATTGTTCTTTCGAACTCTTGCTCGTTAAATTCATGTGGGTAATCCATTCTTCTCGCCAATCAATAATTTATACCCGTCAGGGCTCTTATAATAAACCACTTCTGAGAGATCCTATTCAGGCTTTCCATTGTTTGTAGCGTGGTTGCCTTGTTCTACCAGCCCCATCCTCGAGCGAGAGGTTTTGGGTCAGCTATAAAAACAACACGCGCGGGTTGAGCGCCCTCATACCAACATATCATTTCCACGCGATCCGGACGCGACCCATTTGGTGAAACTGTACCAATTCAGGATATCAGCATAATGACAAAGCCCGGTGAGCACATAAAACGGCCAATGAACGCTTACATGGTTTGGTCGCGGAAAGAGCGACGACGCATCGCAGAAGAATGCCCTCGAATGCTGAATTCCGAAATAAGTAAACGACTTGGACTTGAATGGAACGCACTGTCACCCGAAGCTAAAGACCCGTACGTGTTGGAGGCCAAGCGGCTCAGAGAGCAACACAAAAAAGATCACCCGGAGTATAAGTACCAGCCCAAAAGGAAGCCAAAATCGACACCCAAGTTGAAAACTCAGAGCATGAATCCTTACAGTTATCATGACATGAATGGCATGGGGTATCCACCGCCTTCTTCGCTATGTGGCCCGATTCCGCCAGGACATTTAATGCCACCAGGGCCTATCTTAAGTAATTGCGCGGGAAATTGCACATTATCCGACGCTCCGACCCCTTATCATTTTGCCCCTCATTATCCTGTGGTGCAGACCATGACTGAAATTAAAGGACCTTGCTCAACTCATTTACCGCTCGTAGGACGAGAAATTTCGTGTGGTCCACCTATAGCTTATTCGAGTCATCATCCATCTGTGTCACATTCTCTGCCAGTTGGACATGTGGTTCATCATCGAAGTGTCTTGCCCGATGCATCGTCTATCGTTCACGCACCAACTCCGATAGATAGCAGAACAGGAATGCCTCGACCTTCCATGGATTACGTTGTGATGAGACCAGATGTTGGTTATTAGTGTGAAAACGACTCTTGTTTTTATGATATATAAAAGGTATTTATATAAATAGGGAATTTAGATCCATATGTACATAGATACAACTCGCTAGATCCTCAGTGCATCTAGAGTGTTGAACAGTTTTGGACTTGTACACAGTTGAAAACGTATGATATTCGAATCTGAAATCGAGAGACTGACAAATTTCTCCCGAAATTCTTAATATTATTAGAGAACACGACTTTCTCTGTTTTGCAGCGACAAGTTCAAATTTAATCGTTCATTTAATCAAATTATTCGATGTATGTTTAACTCATTGTTTTAGTTTAGAGGTTTACGAAAATAGTTTTAATGCAATTAAAAAAAAGTTATCAATTGGATGTTGTTGCTTTTCTAACAGTCGATAGAATAGAAATACAGTAGAGGCGATGTGGTGGCGTTTTTTATTATTTTCCTGCTTTCTAAAACGGGTGGTTTCACTGATCAAATTGGACAAGATCAGGTCGAATTCACTTTGTGATGAATTGACATTTATTTTCTCAACAGCGCTTAAACATTAAATTACTTTAAAAACCATGTCATTTCACAATGAGGTGTAATCTATAGCTAACTTTGTCATTGTCTTGCGTCAAAACATCCACACTTTACGGTCTTTTAAGAACGTTTTCTGATTTACATGGCAACCAATGATAAAAGATGGTTGATAACACAAAGAACTACCTGTCAGGAAAAGCCACCGTATGGTGCTTTGTTTCAGTGCCTTAAATAAGGATGCTTTGAAATGAATTCATCACGATAGCCCACACAGGGTCCTATCATGGAGAGCATTTCACAGGATTGTTTTTTTTTTTATGTCGCCTCTTAACATTTTAACTTCCGCAGTAGCTGACTTCAGTCCTGTGTGAGAACTAATTTGCCTGGAGTTCCTTAATTGCCCTCTCTCTTCGCACTGGATGGCAAGTTTCCGGTTACCTGTGAGAATTCTGTTCCGAAATGCTACAAAAATTTTTTTGTGTCTTTTGAAAACCCGAACTCATGGTGATGGTGAAAAATCGCTGATAAATCATTGCATTTTCGACTCGCAATCTATTATCTTTCTGTACAGATTTTCCATCAAATGGAGCAACGTATTATAGTCAAATTTGAGTCAATATTATTTGTAGCTCTTACAATTTCGCTGTCGATTTGAGCGGGTAGTCGTAAATCTAGCCAGTCATACACAAGGGCGCCTGATGATAACTTCCTGGAATCGTTCTATCACTACTGTATTTAGAGACTCGATGTAGTCACGAACTGTTATGACATGAGGCCTTCGACATCGTTTAAACCTTTTGTTCTCAAAATAGCCATATTTCTTTATTTTAAGGTTGGGTTGCATTTGTTACAAACTAGGCACGCAAGGGCCGCAGATGCTTTCTCCTCTTTTCGATTCAATCAACACAAAAGCTTATGTGTACCTTCACAGCTGAAATGCTAATTTCTTGCAAAAGTGTTTATGAATGGGCTTTGATAAAGACGCTATTGTCATTGTTCAAATGATATACGCGTAACATTTGAAACATGACTAATTTCGATTCATTTCATTATAACACGCACAATAAAAGGAAACGAGATCGTATTGAGGAGTAACAGCAAAGATCACAACGTAAGTCATTTCCTTAACAGACGAAGAGACGTGTGATATGTGTGTGACGCTTAAGCTACCGTGGAAGTAGCACGCACATGGGTTTTTCTTGCAATTTTGCTCTCAATCGATTCTTCAAATATAATTGCTTTCTTTCAATATTGGCTTTTTTTAATTGAACGTGTATGCCTTACCACCATACCTACATTATCTCGCTTTCAAAGCAAGTCGAAAATTGATAAAAGTCTTCAAAAAATGGCCGGAATGGAAATAAACTTACTAACGTAAACGCCAAAATTTAAGAAATGTAACTGACCATGATAACGTGCTTGTTTGATGTAGCTGGTTTGGGAAGGCGAAAAAATTGTGATAAACAAACTATTGTTTATAATTTCAATACCTACTTTCAAACATTTTGTTCCTTTCAATATCGGAATTTGTTTTGCTTTTTAAATGATACAATTGAAAAAATAGCCAGTGAAAAGTTATTAGTTCACCTAACAATGAATTTTCACAAAATGGAGTTTCATAGCCACTAGCAGGAAGAAAATTTAATTCAAAAGGGACGAGAAAAATTATCAGGACACGTTTTATACCAACTAGTAGAAACGTTTAGAAATTTTGCCATCCTGCACTCCAAAATATCAAGTCCGCATCGGGAATTTCTCGGCCGTGTTTACATGGGAGGCTACCATATCTTCACAATCCATTCAGTTCCGTTAAAACTGCATTCGCACAAACCACAGTGAACAGAAGGTTTTTGACAATGGTGGCAGGTCTCTGAGTCATCTCTGACTGGTGGTTAATACAAGCGAAATGGAAATTAATATTTTGAAAGTAAATGGCGCCTTAGAAAATGACACAAAGTGGTTGTCACGTCGTACCCACCTTGTTCTCAAGAGTGCAAGCTTCGCCAAATATTTGCGAGCGGCAACGATGCGATGGGATTTTTATTTTATGACTAAGTATGCCAAGTTTTAACCCAAATTATACTCTCGAAGCTTAAAATCGGCGGAAAATTCATCTTTTTCGGTGGTGCATTGCTAGATGAATCGTGGAAAGCCGATAAGACTGGCACTACGAAGTCGATACAATGAACCAGTCAATACATGGGTTTGTTAACATCACATAAGCTAATCCCAGCTTTTACAAACATCTGGGAACACCTAGTGGACCTCAGTTAGCACAGAACAAGAACTCAGAAACCAGTTTCTTTCCGAAGCGAGATTCTTTAACACTGAAACCACTGAAAAGTAATACAATGTACCAGCGAAAGTTCATCCCTTCACTACCATTTTTGCATTTTTCTCTCTCACAAAACCCTTGATTTTATGTCAGATGAACTTCTAAACTTTGCTATAATTAACGAAGACCGGCATGACAAGAAGAGCACCTTGAAAAATTTCAAGTACTTAGTCGCGGCTATCAGTATCTTGTGATTACTTATCTGATTAGGAATTTTCTTAGTTGACTTTGAAAACAGCTGAGTACCTACTCGCGGGCCGGATTTGATAATCAGCTTTTTTTATATCAGACAATTTAATCCATTATCTCAGTTCTTTTTTGTCAGTTTGCAAAAAGGCAGTGAAATAAGTCAGCTGCCTATCCTAACATAGCTCCACTTATTCAACGCACAACCTGAACAGACGAATTCAGGGCCGCAATTCGATTAAATCCATTTCTCATTCCCTGTTTTGTCTTGAGACCCCATTCACTTTAAGGTTCAGCGTTTTCTGGGTCAGGCAAGCCGCCGTGAGAAACACGTTGCAGGACTACTGTCAAAACTGTAAAAACCCTGCTCGTACTTGATCATTCAGTACTGAACGCTATTCACATTCTTTTTTTCTAATTCGATCTTTCGAATATGTTTATGCTCTTTTGATGCTAAACATCAGTAACAAGAAGTTATTTGGTCGGAAACCTTGCTTGATCGTTTTTCAAATTCAAAATCATAGGATTGGATTTTCCGTCATCTCTGCGCACACATGTTTTCAGAAAAATTGTACAGGATTTCTCTTAGAAGTAACAGTTTGTTTTCGTTGTACGCATTTTTAAACTACTTGCTTGTTCATTTCATCATGGCTTTCCAAATTTTGATCAAAAAGGCTGTCCTGGTCGCCAAACTTTTCTTTCTAGCTGTTGATTGTTTCCGCAAAAATTAATTATTGGCTAGTATAACGCCGTTTAGTTAAAATGTTCGTGAACCACCACTCTTTCGACCACTGTTGTATCTAGAGACCAGGTCTGGGTTGCTCGAAGCATGGTTAGCGCTAATCATGCAGGATTATAAATACCATGGAAACCTCTTAACCCACGGTTAGCGCTAACTAGGATTCGAGCAACCGGCCCTATAGAGCCCTGTCGGCATCCTGATGGTTGTCAGTTTCAATCATCGATCTTTCGAGAAATTTTAAAAACGACCCCCTCCTAGCAGATAACCAGACATGCCCTTTCATTGTCGACCAAGTTGGGCGCGGTTACGGATTTTAGAATCGGTTGACGCCTCCACATTTATGTTTGAATCGCCCGTATTTTAACCAATTCTGACCACCGGGAAGTTAACTCTTGTAAAAAAGGTATGAAAACTTGCTTATGTCTGTAGTTTGGATAGAATTGATATAAATTAAAATTAGTAGGTTTCTGCCATTTTCGAGTGACTTTAACTCGTTAATATGTCACCTTTCTGACGCTAAATTGGCACCGTTGTGGCATAACTACAGAAATTTCAGAAAGCTTGAAGTTCATCGTCTGAGACGTTATTTGACATTCAGGGTGGATTTATGATATCTGTTGTATTCTGCTCTGATGGCAGGATTCACACGTGGATTATACACAAGACGAAGCACAGGTGGCGCTTTTGCACTTTTGCAACCCAAAATAATCTCTGGTGATCTCAGGATACTCTATTTTATCTTCGAGCTTTTGACGTTACTCAGAGCTCTGTAAATTGGAATTTCACATTTGTTATTGAATAATTTAGCCACGAAAAACCAAAGAAAACGTAAGAAATTCCACTAGTTACATTATCCATAAACATACACAGATGTTTCGGTCCATGAATTGTTGAAGCTTAAACCATAACAGCTGTGACTACCAAACTCCTAGAACACGTGTGAGTGGGAATTAATATCTAGCACGATGTTTTGAATTGACTGACTTGTGAAATTTCTTGTTGGGCGGTCTTTCACTGTCCAACAATCCCACTCCTCTTTACGATGTTGGACAGTTAGCCATCTCATCGCATATCATTGTCAGATTAATTACTTCAAACGATGAACCTGATAAACCTGACTCTAAAAAAGCGCCAGTGCAACACGATCTTGCGTTCGACAAAAATATCATTTTCATCATTCGGCTAAGAACAATTTTTAAGTGATAAAGGCGTCCTTTACCATATAACACCGTTCTGCCTTGCCGAGTTGTTTTATCCCGGCTCCTAGTGAATGTGATAACCAGTCGTAGAGACTTCTCATTCGTACCTATACTGTGAAACTTCATGGTTAATAATTTTCTGTGTTGACTTAGAGATAATGATATGAAACGACGAAAATAAGTTATCTGCCAGTTATCTAAGTTGAAGAAACGTGATACAAAGGAGACCACTGACTAGCCTCCTTTTCTGGTAAATATTTGCCACATAAAATATTTGAATTTATACTACACGATACCTCAAACATTTCTTAATACAATTTTAAAAACAAGTCAGTCAAATAGTTTGAAGTTGTCTCTAAAACAAAACTGACAATTTATTAAGCTTGTGAACTAGTTTTGTCACGCTTATTCATTTTTGTAATGCAAATTGAAGTCGAACTCCATCAAGGATCTTCTCCGTTAGCTCAAGAGAATCTAACATGAATCGGAAATGCCAGATTATGGTCCTCACTGGCTCCACCGGCGAAGAGTAAACAAACAGATCCTTTTATGAGTTAACAAAGCACGTGCAGTAAACAAAAGGCACATTGTAAATCAAATACATCGTCTTTCATCGATTTTTCCCTGTCAGAAACCTCAATCGAACGTTCACCGATGCATACATGCCTTTGTACAGTAGTTGAATAAAGCCTTTGTGACGAAACTGTGTTTCGCTCTTAATGGTTCATTGGTTGCATTCGCCTTGAAGAGACGTTCAACTTTGAAGTTACTATCTCGACAAAGGAACTGTTAAATACAAAAGACGAAGTTTAGCGGAACTGAAAAGTGAGTATATCTTGAGAACGTTTAATGGAACAAATGTAAGCACTTTGTCCATGATAACCGTCTTCCTGAAAGTCAAAACGTTCCTTAAGAGTAGCCGCGCACAATTAGCATGCATTACAACGTGCCTTGCTCTTCGTTTCTTGCGGTTATCTTGAGGTTATTTCTTGTATTTAGAAAATAATGGTCGCCGGTGGCTATCTAGTCCAACAAAGCAGACGGTTGGAAAACAAACTATCGCTTTGTATTATCTCGAGGTAGCATCTGAAATGTTATTTGAATCAGTAAATTTTGAGCATCGACTGGTTGATGAAAAGCCGGCTAATTTTGAAGCCCTAGCCCTTAAAGATGCGTTTTAATGCCGGCCAGACATTTTCAATTGTCTATCAGACAGTACCTTCGACGTTACTTAATTCACAAGCAGACAATAAAAGTTTCTTGGTATATTGGTATGAATCAATAGACAGCATTCAGCTAATGAAGCGTACATCTATGGCACTTTTCTTGTGACTTGTGTGCGCGTGGGATGTTTCAGAGACAATATGACTCGTCCACTAGGAGTCCACGTGGAAAACTTCAAGTGCTTCGATTGTATGTGTCCTTTAAAATTTTTTTCAAGTCATTGATTTAAAAGGAACCTTGATTAATTTGTGACTGTTAAGTTGTTGTGATGTCTTGCGTTTTTTTGACTATAATATGTTATTTCAGTGTATCTTAAGCAACCTCCGAATGAGTTAAAATTAATTAAAACCCCAAGGTGGATAATTCCGCAAACCATAAGAAGACTCCGAGGTGGAGAAGTAAAGCCGACCTCTTTTCGAATGTTTTCCATTAAATTTATGAAGAGATGACATTTTGTTGGAATGTTATTTTATTGTATAAACGTAGGAATCTCTGTACACTAAAAATACAAAGAGGATTGGAGCAGAATTGCCGTATTTCTTACGTCCATTTTCCATTCCCGTTTTCAACTGACAATTTGTCATTTAATTTTGTCCAAATTGAGAAAAATCCCTTGCAAAGTAACATTGTCGGCTTTTCTAATTGAATGTCTCTTTATTTTACCAATTTATTTTTTTTAAAGTAAAATAACTTGGATTAAAATCTAATCGAATTTGGAGTGTTTTCAACAGTTGTTGTTTTATCTAATCATGATTCTGAATCGTGCGAGAACCAGCATCGATTTATAACAGATATTTTTTCACCAAAATACTTATTATTCTTGTAGTATCCTTAATTGAACCCCTAAGAGCACAACATCCATTAAAGAAAGGATAATTTATCTCTTTATCATTCCATTCATGGCAAGGAACTCGAAGGAGCTCTGGAGGTTCTTATGTGACCTACGGCTGATCGTAGGAGACTGATATCGGAGACTGAATGGGGAACCCTTCCTGTTTGTTTCACAGGTGGCTGTAAAAATGGCACGTTTTAGCTCTAAACTACAGTCAAGAGAGCACTTGAAAAGCATGCTAGATATTGTCATGCAAAGATTTGGGAATTGTCTTTTTATATGTAGTTCCTAGATCCCCAAAGCTACATGCTGTTCTTCGGAAAAAAATGTCGGGATGTGTCCTTTGTGCATTATTTAATTAAATCAACTATTCTCTTTAAATGAGTGAGTTTTCGAAATATCTTTATTGCTCTAAAAGTCTTACTTTCATCAACACCTTGAGGATTCCGAAACGAATCACACCAAACTAGCTCTACCAAAAAGAGATAATCAAACTACCTGAGATAAAGATAACAGTTCGATCAATTATGACGCCGTTGTTTCTCGATTTTCTTTGATAAAATGTTTGGTGTTAACCTAAACATTCCCTTTAACACTAAATGGGACCTATGAATTTAAACGCAGTTGTGTTTTAATTAAGGTTTTTCGAGCCGTGAAAACATATTTCAATAAAAGGTACGTGAGAAACCGTAAAGGAAGAGGGAAAACAGTAAACATTTTAGTGCGGTCAAAATCATCGACACAATTCTTCGCTATAGGGCGTTGTCCCACCTTACACACCCGCGTTCCTTCCAGACAAAACCGGTGTAACTGTGGTTACGTAAATGCCATATCTCTCTATATACTCTGTGGTGGAAACAAAAAGTAGTGGTGAAAAGGGCTCTGCTAAGCCTAGAGCATTCACTGGCAAATCCGAGCATTGCTAATTTTAGGTAAGCATCTCAGTTATCGAAGTCTCAACTTTTGTGCGATCTATGCGGTTAAGGTGTTACACACCGGGAGAAATTTCCTTATGTCTAGCCTATTCGTAAATAGACCCTTCTTCAAAATCGCTGCTTAACCAGCAAGGAAAACAAAAACGCTAATAAGAACACATCCCTTTCAAATTGGAAATTTTTTCTACTTGAACAGCCGACGGCCATTGTCTAAGATTACAAAACGGAGCTGCAAGGATAAGGCAGTTTATCCGACGTTTATTTAACGGACCGATAAATGGAAAGAAATTTCTTTAATTTTGAGAAATTTGGATCTGTCCTTCCATAGGCTGTCATAGTGTGGAGCAAGTTGCAAATGGTCGTCGTGAAACTGAAATTGCACTTCAGTTTAGTGGTTAGCGATAATTATTTAGGAGCTGTACGTAGCTGAGTTAGTTAATACAGCAGTTTCGGTGGTACATCGAGATCTCTTTTTCGATCTTACGTACCTCTTGCGCGTGTTTTGGCTTTCCGCTGATTTTGCTGGAGGTTTAAAATTTTATCGCATAATTGTCAGTTGTGTTCCGAAAAGTTTTTAATCTTTTAACTTGACGAAAGGAACAAATTCATCATCATGAATGCATTGTGTGGCTTATGGAATATTTCTTCGGAACGGCTACAAAATGTCACTTTCTACAAACGATAGTTGAGAATATGACTGATAATAGTAAGAAACTAATAACGAATAAGCGATCTGCCTTTTAATGGTATCATATGGCTTCTTGCTCATTCATACTTTAGATGACACCAGCAAAGGCCGGATTTGTGCAAATGCAATAATTTTTTTTTAAGTGCTCAGAATAAGAACTTAACTTTTTCATTTGCTCGTCAGTTTCAATTGACATATTAGACATTTTTCATGTGCTAGTGGTCGTCCCCAAAACGAAATAAAGTTAAAATAAATATGGTCGCGGTAGAAAGTTAAACGTTCGCAGAAGGGTAGATGGTTAGAAGAATAGAGCGCCAATCTGACCAATGTCTGATTGCAAGACAAAAACTTACAAATAGTTACTCTGGCGAGTGGCAACATTGTCGAATTTCATTTACTCACGTGGCTCTATTGTTGAAATACTGTAGTGACGAAACACTCAAACAAAGTCATCTACTGCATTTTCATTCATTACTCAATAAATCGATGTTCAATCAGTAAAGCTCATTTAATTCTACTGCTTCTGTGAGTGGCTGAAACAGTAGAATTAACTGAGCTTTTTATATGATGTTTAAAAGTGTCATTAAAGAACACTAGCCGGTGAGTTCAAGGCTGCACGTAGCCATGGCGTCAGTTGTCTTGTGTTTATAAATTCAACAACACAACAGGCATTGTCTCTTTCATTCTAGAACATTCCATGAATAAACGATGGTTGGAGCCTTGTGGCTTGTGATTCCGCAATGCCAAAGGTTTAAAAGTAGCTCTGAGATGAAACTGACAGTAAAGGAAAGATGTAACAATGGAAACAGCTGATTAGACAGCGCGAAAGGCTTGGTCAAGTGGCTGCCAGCATTTGGAGACGAACATAGAGACGAATATTCTGAAGAGATTACTTAACGTTATCGCACCATTAAAAAAATTATCAGGAATCAAATCCAATTGAGATTCTCAGGAAGTCTTTTATTCTTAACACGTGGTCTTTTTTCGTGGTCGTTTTTCTAAAAGGAAATTAATGTGGGTGGTAAACAGGTCAAAACGAACGGATTCTTTATTTTTCTTACTCTTTGTAAACACTTCTCCCAGGTAGCGTTTGTTAAGCTTATCAACCACTGTAACGAATAAAAAACAAGAGACGTATTGTGGTTGTCGATTCAGCGTGTGTTTCTGTGCGGTTTGTACCTTCACAGGCGGTTATGCCAACAATACGTGACCGCGGTTTGAATTGAAGTTTAGCACCTGTAAACTACAAACTCATTATTATCACTATACGTTATCTCTTTTTCTTTAGCTTTATTGAAGCAACATAACCAACAATTAACAGTAATGGTTTTCCAAATACATAGATAACGTTTGAATTGTTAACATGTTATTATGACTTGCTCACAACTAACTGCACTAACAATTTGAACCAATATCCTATGTGGATATGTTTTTTTTAAGTTTTTTTTTTCATGGCACAATATGTTTCAGCCACATGTCTGACAAATCTATTTACTTAATTAACACAAAAGACACGCAAAGGAAGTGCTAAGAATATATCTTTTTTTTTCAATTTGGTTTTTTCTAAGGAAGTCTAAGCAGCACTTAATTATTCTCCGATAAATTGACCAATGCAACCATTAAATTCTTCGCCTGATTTGAAGGATTTCATAATTATCGAGCTCAGGAAAAACTGTAAAGAAAAACAAGCCTTTTTGTCCTCACTAAATGCAGTTTTCTATTTAGCTCAACTATCTAGCCCAACTCATGATTAACTCGCTTTTCGTGAATTTATCGAAGGGCGTTTATCCACGAATTTCTCAGGGCTCTTAAATGAGAGCTTGAATAGGCTACCCGCCTTATGTGAAGCTGTAGACGATATGACTTATATGGGATTATCTGACATCAAGTTTTGCGAGGAGATTAATACCATGCATTGACACTTGATGCCTTGAGATTTGCGAGCTTCTGCACAAAAGATATGCATGAGCACAAGGACTTCGTCACAAGGTATACACGACGCCAAGAAGGCAACGTAGCGTGGTAGATAGATAGATAGATAGATAGATAGATAGATAGATAGATAGATAGATAGATAGATAGATAGATAGATAAAGAGATAGATAGATAGATAGATACTTCATCGATCTATCTATTTAGATAAATTCGTGATGATCTACGACGAATATCCATTTGGTCCAATCAAAAGCTTCGACTAATTTATTCGAAATTAACTTGCGAACCAAAAACAAAAGATTGTGCAGGGTCACGGTCGGATCAACATCTAATTGCGGCGGTACTGTTCCTGCTTTTGAAATCCCCAGGGTTTCATAACCAGTCCCTAGATTAACTATGATTTGGTGGTCAAGGCGGCATTTGAATCCGTATCAACTCCTTATTGATGTTTCGAAATGCAACAAATGGCATGTCACACATTTTGTTGGTCGTCCCGATTTCACAGCTCAACCGTTTGAAGTCATTTCCACAGCTGGTTATGGAGACAATCATCTCGGCGTTTTAAAACTGTGACTTGAATTAAGGGTGCGTTCGATTGACCCTATTCCGGAATAAGAATAAGCGGACTGGTGATTTAAAACGGTATGTCTCGCGCTTTTGAAGGAATAAGGATAAATATATGCTTAAAATAGCATTTTAGCAAGACTTTGATAATTTTTTATGTGAATCTCCGAAAAACGAAGGATTTCTAAATTCTATTCCATGTATTCCTATTCCGGAATACGGTCAATCGAACGCGCCCTTAGTTGAACACCCAATGACACTATACAAAGCAGGTGATATCAATAGGAATACTTGACTAATGTATTAGTCGTGGTTTATTATATGGCTAGTGTTTCTCGCAGATATAACGCATGCTGTGATTGGCTAAGAGCAGCTAAGCGCCAGGGCATTATTCTCCCGTAATGCCCACGCCGATTATAGATTACGCAAATTAGTTTTTTTTCTTATTTGTAACCGTTCTGTTAGCCATATAATAAACAACTTCATAACCTCGACCGTTCGGTCGTCACAGCAAAATCTCAAACCTCGGCCTAGCTGTATTGACCTCGCTGTCGCTCGGTCAATACGGCAAGGCCTCAGTTTGAGATTTTGCTGTAACGACCTCACTCTCGGTTATTAAGTAGTTAAGTCTGCATGTTGATCAAGAACTCGGTTTCAGATTGAACTGAAGTCGTCTCAAAGGATGATGCTTTGCGGCTTGTAAGCGGCCTAAGTAATGTCCAATATGCCCAGCCTAGCCTCTACAAGTACAAGTTTCCTATGTCTCAGCCACTTAAATCTCAGTGACCATCTTGAAAGATTTCACTTCCTTGGTTCCTGCTTACATTTTCCTATTCTTAACCCACTACAGATAGTAGTCATGATTTGATTGTTACATGTAAATAATGCGCCTAAAGAAAAACATGAAGAGTTCTCTATATATGAATTAAACTAGAAGCACAATGATAAGATGTATTTTATGTATCTATGATACATTGTTGGAAAAAATCAAAGTCCGCCTATTAGGGGTCCATCAGTTGTTACATTTGATAAGTAACTCGAAGGGTCTAGCACTCGGGCATTTTTGAACTGTGACTACTGTTGGAAACTTTTTTTCTCCAAAAAGGTTTAGCGTTCCTTTACCATAAAAGCAACACTGCCTGTATCTAAAAATATGTCATTCTCGAGGGATTGTTTAATGATAAGCTGCAGCGTTTCGTTCAAGCCGAACTAGATTAAACGAGTACATGCAATTAAATAAAGTAAGCTGATTGTTGAGATCTCGACCTGGTTGAAGCGAATAGAGTTTATTTAATATCGCTAACACCCTTTCCCTGTACTATCACTTATCAGCTTCATTCAGCGCTCGAACTGTCCAAGTGGCAAGATGGAAGATCACGACAAGGACTCAGTAACTGAGACAGAGAACGGCGCGTTGGTGTTAATTATATTTGAATCCTTTTCAGTCTTGTATTTTTCGAATCTTTCTTCTTTCAATTTAAAGTCAAATTGTGCTTCATCAAAACGATCTAAATGGAGCCAGGGTCTTCGTTTGCACAAAATATCTTGCAAGTTAATTCTCGAGACAAAATGTCTTCTCCCTCCACTCCCCTAGTCTTTTTCAATACGGGACACGACCTCTCTCCACCGTGAGCCCCAGTCTAGTGTCGAGACCTCTCTACGTCAACAAAATGATTTATCCCCCTTGAAGGTGATTTATCTCTCATTTGCCCGGTGGTAATTAAAGTCAATAAATGGTGCACTGATCCGGGACGCAGATCCTACGATTTAATTAACCCTTGATCTTACGTAAAAGTTCAACAGAAGTTTATGAAAGGTCGGAGGATGGTCCGCGTAACACGCACGCGTTGCGTCCTTATCATGTAAACTTTACGGTCAGGAACATAAAACAAGTTATCCAATGATGATTCAATCGCCATTGAATCATCCCTCTCGCCAAACATGACCAATAACGGAACGGTTAATTTTTCATAGTCAGTAATGAAATAATGCGATGTATCTATCGGCGCAATCACAACCAGCCCGCGAAGAATAAGGGAGTTTGTCATGACCACTGGCAGAGCGTACTCGCCGCTCTTCGATGGCGCAACCAGCACCGGCATATCCAGATTCAATGAGGCGAATAATGCTCCCATGTACACCAATATTTCATCACGTGAATAAGGTATGCTTACAGTACTGGAATTTCCATGACCTGGGAGATCAACAGCGATGGCTCGATACCCTAATTCGGCAAGGATTTGAAATGTTCCAATGTTGATCCAAATCGCAGAATTAAATCGTTGGTCGTGTAAGAACAGAACGGCTGGATTTTCGTTCGAGAGGTATCTTGGCCTTGCTTCTCGATAGAATGTACTCCCTGCATTTTCCAATATTCCTTCATTGTAATAAATAGTATCGGTCGAGCGCAAAGTATTTAATATTTCAACGTCCAGTCGTGTTTCGACAGTCTCGACCTTCCCCTTTTCATGGTCCGAAAGCTCTCTCCCGTGATTTCTTCTGGGAGCAAACTCTTAACTGTCTCGGTAACGACAGGATGAGCATCCTGTGCATTTAGTGAACTTGAATCATAAACATTGCCTGAAGAGTCCATCGCTCTCTCGTACAGTGCAGTTGTCGCTTTTTTCGGTGACACTTTCGGCGCGTTACTTTCATCATGAAAGGTTTTTTCGTTCGGATAGCGTATTTCCAACCGTTCCATTGTAAATTCTTGTATCCAAAAGATCCTCTTTTCTATCAAACTGCGGCTTTCTTTCGAGTGACGAAGTCTTATTCTCATTTCGGTATGGGATTTCCACCACTGCGGTTAAGGTAGTACCACACAATAATGCAAGTAAAGCTAAAATTATCACTATCAGTAGGAGTTTTAGTTTTCTATTAGACCCATGTTGCACTTCGAATTCAAACATGTTACCAGTTGCTAAATTTATTCTGTGACTAAAAGCTGTGCTATTCAGCTTCAGTTAAAATTTCCAAACGTGTTGACAACGAGGTGGTAGGCGGTTTCTAAGATACTCATAGCTTCTGGGATAGAATTTGTCTGCTTGGGAATATATGTATAATAAATTTGCTGGACTTATAAATGTATATATCGTTGTTTCAAGACACAATTCAGGAGAACAAAATAATGCCTAAAAAAGTACTGCTAGTGCGATTTTAGTGTGCTCGTTGGTGTATATTCTTTTCTTCTTAATTCGAACTCAAGAAATTAAATATTTGGTAAGAAGGCGCAATTTTGTTGAGAGTGTTCGTTCTGTTTCACTCACAATTGTAACTATGATGCCAGCCCGGTTTCCTAGATACGGATTCGTTCTACGGGTAGAATCTTTGATTTAAAAGGAAGAGTAATAAATCGTCAGGGGCACCCAACGAGAATAAGTTCAAAACACTTAGACATAGCCATTGTTCAACGTATTTTAGTATTAAACGGCCCACCCCCCCCTATTTATATAGGCATCTATTTTATCCCCTAAAATATTTTTCATCTGTTCGGATTTCCTAGCTGAAAGGTTCTTTAGTGAGTATCCGAAAATTATCGGGATTAAAAACTTACCTTTCAAAACTTTCGGTCAGAAAAAAAAGCTCCCGGAAAATTCTAGTTGAGCTTTTTAGGGTAAAAATCCGTTAAAAAATGGGCAAATTATACCATCTTTTTAGTTGACTCGAAAATACCTAGGGACAGGCCATTCATAGCAATAAATTTTACAACAAATGTTCCGAAAAATTCTAGATCTCAACTCGTTTTCCGAACAGCATATTTTCCGGAAAATGACGTTGGGTGACCCCTGCATCGTTCAGTTCTTGACAAAATGGGCGATTTAACGATTTAGAATGTGCTTCGCTTCAACTCTGGAGGCGAAGAACGTTTTATTCCCGAATATTTCGATAGGATATCGTGATTATTCAGGGCACCAAACCGAGGGAAACTTATATGTTCAAACCCACTTAAACATCAGCATTGTTAAACGTATTTTAGTATTTTATAAAACGGTAGTAGATATAGGTATATGTGCGTTCGAAGAACCGCGATTTCCTAATTTCGTGGGTCCCCTGTTGACACGCTAGTTTTTTGTGGGAGCTTTCTATCGGGCGGGCAGTTATGACGTCACATTCTCGTTCTGCGTAAAGGATGTTCTGCCTCGTGCGGACACAAAATTCTTCTTTTTGCGAACATCGGGTGTTGGCGAACGTGTTGTGTTGAAGAATTTCGTAGCTGCTGCTGTTTTCTCGGTAGGTTATTTTCTCAATTGTTGTGAAAGAATTTCGTTAGCTGCTTATCAAAGCCCTGATGCGAAGCGTGTCGCCATTTTGGGCTTTCTATCGGGCGGGCAGTTATGGACCGTTCACATTCTCAGTTGCACATAAGCATTCTGCCTCGTGCGAACACAAAATTCTGTCTTCTTCGCACGAACCATCGAACATCAGGTGTTGGCGGACGTGTTGTTGCCAAGAATTTCGTAGCTACTGCGGACGTGTTGTTGAAGAATTTCGTAGCTGCTGCTGTTTTGCTCGGTAAGTTATTTCTCAATGTTGTTGAAGAATTTCCGCTTAGCTGGATATCAAAGCTTGAGGGATAGCGTGTGCCATCGTCAAACCAGGACGTGGTTTTTTTTTTCCCACTCACTTGTCCAGAGTGCTTCATGCGTCCTGGGACGCACTCGTTTTTTCTTTTGGACGCATAGGACTCTGGACAAAACCAACGGGTTCCAATTGGACGCAGTGGAAAAAACTCGAAATGTTTAATGCAAATTACGAACGCCAGGACGAACACATGCAAAACGGCGTATTTCACAAGGAAATTGAACATTCCCATTTCTCACAACGCGCGAAAGAAATGAGTCGTATTTTTTTTTTGGAGTTCCTTATAAAGAAATAGAAAAAAAAATTCCACGGAATAAGCTGCTATTTTCGCCGGATTTGTGTGAGGTTCATAATAAGTTCTATTTTGTGATATCTGGCTTCAGAAGTTGAGTTTTGAATTCGCACCGTGGACATCGTAGTCGCCCCCTGCTGAAATGATTCAGAGCTGTTTTTTAGGTGAGACAATCGGCGACACTTTTGATCTGTCGCCAGTGATAAAACTTTCAGTCAAAGTTCAGTTTGTTGCATGCTTTCCAAGTGAATTTCAAGCAATAATTCGCTTAATTCGTGAGCAATAATAACATGAGGAATCCAAAGGCAAAGTTTGTTAAATTTTTGTTTGTGAGACTCTGTTGATAATTAATTTAAGGCAAGCACGTGTTAACTCGTCTCGGGTCTTGTTTTGCCACCTTGACTTGTAATCACGTGAGTTGTAATCCTTGAGGTTGCCAAAAATGACAGAACACATTAAAACTTATCCTTGACACGCGAAATTTGATGAGGAAACGCATTACAAGGAAAATATTTCAGGTTACTTTGATTTTTCAACAAAGTAGCATGAATTTGTTCTTGGCCGCCATGTTGGGAGGACATACTCTTACCCTCACAACAGGGCGGCCAAAAATACTTTTTGCTTATATCTTGTTAAAGTTTGATTAGTGAGGTTTCAGATGTGTTGCCTAAACGTTACCACATCATCTTTTCAAAACATTTTCATCGAAGTTCACGTGCAAAATTTGTCGTCAGAATAGCGGTAATTAATTTGTAAAAAAATCAAGTTTTGGTCTCACGTGACCAGCTACGGACTTTCGTCATCTTAAGGAAATGGTGCGGGTTTTGAAAAACCCAAATCACTATTATTTTGTTTAAGTGATGACACACCTAATTGCTGTTTCGAAGGCAAAATCATGTAACTCTCATTTTTCATAAAAACCGATGTCTACATGACATCTTAGTGCAAGTGGCAATATTAACGTGTTGAACATGAAACTTGAATGTATTTAATCGCTTGGATATTAAACATTGGCCATGGCGAAGTCAACGGCCCCCGCACGAGCCCGACGACTGAACTGAGTCTCGATCACCTACATTTTGTTTAATCTTCGTTCCTAAAATTAAACCTCACGCGTAGTCAAAATAAATGAATCTTTCTTTGTGCGGAAAATTTAGATTCAAGTTCTTTTTTTTGGCGGTGTAGATCTCGATCATTTCAACTGGAGCCAACAAGTTCCTACAGCGTAACGGATTCCTCGAAACGTTTTCAAATGTGATCGATTGAGCTTGACAGCCCATTACATTTTGATCGAGGAATCAACAGGCACAACAGTTTCACAACAAATTGATCATTTTAAGTACATATTCGTTGGGAGGGATAAGACTTTATTTTTTGTGCAAGTAGAAATCTTGAAAAAGGGTACTGCAGCAAGCAATTAAGAGGGCATAGATCGACATATTAATTCTTGAATATAATTAGTCTGGACCCCCAAATTCGGCAATGGACCCCCCAAAGTTTTCAAAAAGGGGTCAAGAGGATGTTCCACCCAAATTTGGTATTAATGAACCTGGATATCATCTCTGTGTTTGTAAGAATTGTAAGTAAATTCATTGAACGTCGAACGCACTTATTAATCTTTGATTACTCCTAGTTTTATCCCCTAAACATTTTTCATCTGTTCGGATTTCCAGATGAAAGTCTAGTGATCCGAAAATTTCGGCAACCAAAAGGCGCCCCGAAAAAGTCTAGGTGACCTTTTTAGGGTTAAAAATCCACGTTAAAAATGGGCCAATTGTACCATTTTCTGATTGTTCGAAAAACACACTAGGAGAGAGGCAGGAAAGCAAGAAATTTTACAACAAATGTTCCCCGAAAGTTCTAGACATGAACTCGTTACTTCCGAACAGATATTTTACCAAAATAGACGTTGGGTGACCCCTGATTATTGAACCTGGCGGATAGCCTTATTTTCGGGATGTCTTGCAACGCCTCGGGTTATCCATAGCAACGCAAGCACAAGCCCAAAAATAAGCGCCAGCGTAAAGTAGACGTTATGCATAGTGGATTAAACGGAAACGTCGACATGTAGCCTCAAATCAACCACGGCATCCACCATTTTGTTCAAATGCTCAGGCTGGGGAATTTGGAAACGAATGCTTTAATTGGCCAGAGACGGTAGCAACTTTACTTGATGCTAATGCTGTGAACGCAAGCGAACCCCAAGCCTCAAGCGCAGGGAAAAGGAAAAGAAATAATGGAAAAAATGTGCTTGTGCTTATGCTTGCATCAAGGCCGTTTTTCACGATGAAATAATTAGAAAGGCTCATATGCTTCCGCTTGTGCTTCTGTGTCGCCAGTGAAAACCAAGCTTTAGTCAAAACGGAATAGCGAATTCTACACACAATGAGTTTGAATTCTTCTGAATTCCATTTAATTTACATGATTGTCGCTTTTATGACGACTGGCTATTTTGTTGTTCGGCTTCGTTTTTGCTTTGATAAGTCGGAACAACAAGTTCATGTGTTGCGACTTTCTGGCAAACAAATCGGCAAATGTGGATCGTTGTTTAAGATTATACCAAAACAGTGCGCTAAATGTAGCACAAAAAAAAATTGTTTGAACTCCTTTATTCCTGCTAAGATTACAACATTTTCGGGGTCTGCAAATTCCGCGCGAATTGACCGGAGGTGAATAGGACAGGATATTACGTTAGTGTGGCTTGCCAGCGCGCACGTTCAAAGCTATCCACTGTTTTAGTATATACCAATTGCCCATGTTCATTTGCCGTCACTTGGCCTCCAGCTTACACCAATTGCCGGGTTTCTTTTCAGACAGTGCTTTAAGATCTTACAGCAAGCGACATCGAACATTCTCGTTTCCGTCTGGCAATGTCTCATATAATAAATCGATAGAACGGGCGATTTTGGATTAAAAATACAAGGATAAAAGGTTAAAAAAAATATTTTTCCAAAACCGTACCTGAACACGAAAAGCATCGACTGTCAAGAGCTTTGCTGACGTAGCGTGGCTGCTGTGTAGCCGCGTCGAGCCACAGAAAGAGCGCGAAAATTAAGCCTCGATCAGGTGTGTGTGAGTGTCTGACCTGGCTTGGGCCTGCGATCCAATCAATCAACAACCAGTCCCTGGTCAGCGGTCAACTTCAAAAAAAACAGCTGACCTCGATAAGGTCTAACTTGAGCCCGCTATATAGTCACGTGATACTGGTCAGCGGATACCTTGTTTTGACAGGTGTCAATTGACCATAACATTGATGTCCAATATCAAAGATGTATGCTGTAAACTAGTTAGTGTCAAATGTAGTATTGCCTCCTGGATGAGCTCTAAACTTTAGCCCGTGATATGGTTACGTGTACTGGTCACATTGGCATACATGAGGGCGGACGGACGTACGTACGTACGTACGTACGTACGGACGTACGGATCATGACGTCATGGCTATAAAACCAAATTTTCTCACATCGATGGGGTGCTGAAAACAGATTTTGAAAAATGGGTCTCGTAACCCTAACTCCTATACTACTCACTTGCTGCCTCACACTACTCCAGTCAATTATTCTTAATTGATGCCGCATTCGTCTTCTATACACCGGAAGTACAAATTTAAGCTAAATATTTCCACTAGGATTTTATTTTAAAAAATGGCAACAGCATCCTCCCACCCCCTTCTCCCCTTTCCCCTTCGCCGCCTTTTCCTCCCACGCTTTTTTCCCCCTCCCTCTTTTTTTTCTCTTTTTTGTGTTAAATGTTTTGGAATTATAATAACCTTAATAGTCAGGTTGCAATGAGCCCTTGCAAGTTTTGGAGCAACTACAGAATTCAGGGCCACTCAGGTCCAACTCGTAAGAAGGCTTTGAAGAACGAGACAAACCACAATGGATCGATGCTTTTGTCATTAAATGATAAGTAAACAAGTGGCCCTGCATTCTGTAGTTTTACCCTAGTTTTCTCTACAACATTGACCCTGTTTTAAATGGGCCGCCAGTAGTATATTTGACACCTTCCAATTTCTCCTCTATTTTAGTGTTATCCAAGCAAGAGCTGGGTTCCCAGTTTTCTCAACCGATCGTGACAACCATTTTAAGCTGCACAATTACTGGCTAACAATCACTGGCTACTCTGAACTTCTATTGCTTGGGCTTTCGATATTAAAAATGCCATCTTTTCTTATCTTTCTTCTACAGACGCTCGCAGATTAATGTGCTACAGAAAGTGTTTCAGCCTCATGAAAGGTCGTCAATGCGTCATTATCTGTAAACATTTTGTTGACGTGTCTACAGATGGATCAAGCTTTGCCCGCGGGGTGGATAAAGCTTGGTTTTAGCATGTACCCATCCAATTGGCAAATCAAAAGTAGTCTTACAGTAAAAGGAATTCATGTAAAAGCACATTCTAGCTAGATTTTTTACTTTTCCCTTCTGGAGATACCTACCCTTCTCTTCACTTCTAAAGATGAAAAATACCCAGAAATAAAATCAAAGTTACTTTCGCTAAAGTCTGAAAACTGGCTGTCTTAAAATTTTTTATCATGTTCAGGTTTAAAATGCCTTCGCGATTAAAGCAAAGGGTGACATAGTTTTTCATTTTGATTAAGGCCTGCCATTCTTTGGCAAAAGGTTCGGGCTTTGTTCACAGGTTAAAAGAGAAGAGGAAGGTACAAAAACGTCTCACCATTAATTGCTCTAAAGCGAAAGGGATTAATTATTAGTAAACTTTTGTTCGGAGCCTTGCGTTAAGGATAACCTTTCGTTTGCACACATCAGATACTGTTACCATCAACTTATTATATTCGTCTGTTCGCGTGCCCTAACTTTCAGTGTTTAAATAATGTAGAGAAAAGAAGCAGTGTGTAAGAAAGCCACCTGGTATGAAAGCGTGTTTCAGTCTCTGTGTGTTTTTTTGTTTGTGGTCTTCTTCCTTCTATTTGATCTTTTGTTGTCGACTCATTGTTACTCTGGTGGATCATTTGAAAGTCCAGTTAACCTGTGCACTCTCCATATAGTCGAGCAAACAGATCCATAATCCTGGTGCAAAAATAACAACAAGTTTTTGGTTTTCCTGGTAGATGGCTGATAATGAGTTGTTAAAAGAAGTTCATTACTTTAGCTCAAAACTGTCTCAAATGCTGTTGAACACATAAACTAAAACGACTAACTACCCATCCGTATACTTCTCAAGACTAATACTAGTAGTAATTGGAAATTAGGGGAGTGTGTCCAACAGGTGTAGAGATGTCTTTTCTGAGAAAGTTCCAAAAACCTAACTCCTCAATCGTCCAACACTGCTGCAGGGATTTCACTGCATGGTCATGCACGTGATTTAAAATGTTCGTGAACCACCACTCTTTCGACCACTGTTGTATCTAGAGACCAGGTCTGGTTGCTCGAAGCATGGTTAGCGCTAATCATGCAGGATTATAAATACCATGGAAACCTCTTAACCCACGGTTAGCGCTAACTAGGATTCGAGCAACCGGCCCTATAGAGCCCTGTCGGCATCCTGATGGTTGTCAGTTTCAATCATCGATCTTTCGAGAAATTTAAAAACGACCCCCTCCTAGCAGATAACCAGACATGCCCTTTCATTGTCGACCAAGTTGGGCGCGGTTACGGATTTTAGAATCGGTTGACGCCTCCACATTTATGTTTGAATCGCCCGTATTTTACCAATTCTGACCACCGGGAAGTTAACTCTTGTAAAAAAGGTATGAAAACTTGCTTATGTCTGTAGTTTGGATAGAATTGATATAAATTAAAATTAGTAGGTTTCTGCCATTTTCGAGTGACTTTAACTCGTTAATATGTCACCTTTCTGACGCTAAATTGGCACCGTTGTGGCATAACTACAGAAATTTCAGAAAGCTTGAAGTTCATCGTCTGAGACGTTATTTGACATTCAGGGTGGATTTATGATATCTGTTGTATTCTGCTCTGATGGCAGGATTCACACGTGGATTATACACAAGACGAAGCACAGGTGGCGCTTTTGCACTTTTGCAACCCAAAATAATCTCTGGTGATCTCAGGATACTCTATTTTATCTTCGAGCTTTTGACGTTACTCAGAGCTCTGTAAATTGGAATTTCACATTTGTTATTGAATAATTTAGCCACGAAAAACCAAAGAAAACGTAAGAAATTCCACTAGTTACATTATCCATAAACATACACAGATGTTTCGGTCCATGAATTGTTGAAGCTTAAACCATAACAGCTGTGACTACCAAACTCCTAGAACACGTGTGAGTGGGAATTAATATCTAGCACGATGTTTTGAATTGACTGACTTGTGAAATTTCTTGTTGGGCGGTCTTTCACTGTCCCAACAATCCCACTCCTCTTTACGATGTTGGACAGTTAGCCATCTCATCGCATATCATTGTCAGATTAATTACTTCAAACGATGAACCTGATAAACCTGACTCTAAAAAAGCGCCAGTGCAACACGATCTTGCGTTCGACAAAAATATCATTTTCATCATTCGGCTAAGAACAATTTTTAAGTGATAAAGGCGTCCTTTACCATATAACACCGTTCTGCCTTGCCGAGTTGTTTTATCCCGGCTCCTAGTGAATGTGATAACCAGTCGTAGAGACTTCTCATTCGTACCTATACTGTGAAACTTCATGGTTAATAATTTTCTGTGTTGACTTAGAGATAATGATATGAAACGACGAAAATAAGTTATCTGCCAGTTATCTAAGTTGAAGAAACGTGATACAAAGGAGACCACTGACTAGCCTCCTTTTCTGGTAAATATTTGCCACATAAAATATTTGAATTTATACTACACGATACCTCAAACATTTCTTAATACAATTTTAAAAACAAGTCAGTCAAATAGTTTGAAGTTGTCTCTAAAACAAAACTGACAATTTATTAAGCTTGTGAACTAGTTTTGTCACGCTTATTCATTTTTGTAATGCAAATTGAAGTCGAACTCCATCAAGGATCTTCTCCGTTAGCTCAAGAGAATCTAACATGAATCGGAAATGCCAGATTATGGTCCTCACTGGCTCCACCGGCGAAGAGTAAACAAACAGATCCTTTTATGAGTTAACAAAGCACGTGCAGTAAACAAAAGGCACATTGTAAATCAAATACATCGTCTTTCATCGATTTTTCCCTGTCAGAAACCTCAATCGAACGTTCACCGATGCATACATGCCTTTGTACAGTAGTTGAATAAAGCCTTTGTGACGAAACTGTGTTTCGCTCTTAATGGTTCATTGGTTGCATTCGCCTTGAAGAGACGTTCAACTTTGAAGTTACTATCTCGACAAAGGAACTGTTAAATACAAAAGACGAAGTTTAGCGGAACTGAAAAGTGAGTATATCTTGAGAGCGTTTATTGGAACAATGTAAGCACTTTGTCCATGATAACCGTCTTCCTGAAAGTCAAAACGTTCCTTAAGAGTAAGCCGCGCACAATTAGCATGCATTACAAACGTGCCTTGCTCTTCGTTTCTTGCGGTTATCTTGAGGTTATTTCTTGTATTTAGAAAATAATGGTCGCCGGTGGCTATCTAGTCCAACAAAGCAGACGGTTGGAAAACAAACTATCGCTTTGTATTATCTCGAGGTAGCATCTGAAATGTTATTTGAATCAGTAAATTTTGAGCATCGACTGGTTGATGAAAAGCCGGCTAATTTTGAAGCCCTAGCCCTTAAAGATGCGTTTTAATGCCGGCCAGACATTTTCAATTGTCTATCAGACAGTACCTTCGACGTTACTTAATTCACAAGCAGACAATAAAAGTTTCTTGGTATATTGGTATGAATCAATAGACAGCATTCAGCTAATGAAGCGTACATCTATGGCACTTTTCTTGTGACTTGTGTGCGCGTGGGATGTTTCAGAGACAATATGACTCGTCCACTAGGAGTCCACGTGGAAAACTTCAAGTGCTTCGATTGTATGTGTCCTTTAAAATTTTTTTCAAGTCATTGATTTAAAAGGAACCTTGATTAATTTGTGACTGTTAAGTTGTTGTGATGTCTTGCGTTTTTTTGACTATAATATGTTATTTCAGTGTATCTTAAGCAACCTCCGAATGAGTTAAAATTAATTAAAACCCCAAGGTGGATAATTCCGCAAACCATAAGAAGACTCCGAGGTGGAGAAGTAAAGCCGACCTCTTTTCGAATGTTTTCCATTAAATTTATGAAGAGATGACATTTTGTTGGAATGTTATTTTATTGTATAAAACGTAGGAATCTCTGTACACTAAAAATACAAAGAGGATTGGAGCAGAATTGCCGTATTTCTTACGTCCATTTTCCATTCCCGTTTTCAACTGACAATTTGTCATTTAATTTTGTCCAAATTGAGAAAAATCCCTTGCAAAGTAACATTGTCGGCTTTTCTAATTGAATGTCTCTTTATTTTACCAATTTATTTTTTTTAAAGTAAAATAACTTGGATTAAAATCTAATCGAATTTGGAGTGTTTTCAACAGTTGTTGTTTTATCTAATCATGATTCTGAATCGTGCGAGAACCAGCATCGATTTATAACAGATATTTTTCACCAAAATACATATTATTCTTGTAGTATCCTTAATTGAACCCCTAAGAGCACAACATCCATTAAAGAAAGGATAATTTATCTCTTTATCATTCCATTCATGGCAAGGAACTCGAAGGAGCTCTGGAGGTTCTTATGTGACCTACGGCTGATCGTAGGAGACTGATATCGGAGACTGAATGGGGAACCCTTCCTGTTTGTTTCACAGGTGGCTGTAAAAATGGCACGTTTTAGCTCTAAACTACAGTCAAGAGAGCACTTGAAAAGCATGCTAGATATTGTCATGCAAAGATTTGGGAATTGTCTTTTTATATGTAGTTCCTAGATCCCCAAAGCTACATGCTGTTCTTCGGAAAAAAATGTCGGGATGTGTCCTTTGTGCATTATTTAATTAAATCAACTATTCTCTTTAAATGAGTGAGTTTTCGAAATATCTTTATTGCTCTAAAAGTCTTACTTTCATCAACACCTTGAGGATTCCGAAACGAATCACACCAAACTAGCTCTACCAAAAAGAGATAATCAAACTACCTGAGATAAAGATAACAGTTCGATCAATTATGACGCCGTTGTTTCTCGATTTTCTTTGATAAAATGTTTGGTGTTAACCTAAACATTCCCTTTAACACTAAATGGGACCTATGAATTTAAACGCAGTTGTGTTTTAATTAAGGTTTTTCGAGCCGTGAAAACATATTTCAATAAAAGGTACGTGAGAAACCGTAAAGGAAGAGGGAAAACAGTAAACATTTTAGTGCGGTCAAAATCATCGACACAATTCTTCGCTATAGGGCGTTGTCCCACCTTACACACCCGCGTTCCTTCCAGACAAAACCGGTGTAACTGTGGTTACGTAAATGCCATATCTCTCTATATACTCTGTGGTGGAAACAAAAAGTAGTGGTGAAAAGGGCTCTGCTAAGCCTAGAGCATTCACTGGCAAATCCGAGCATTGCTAATTTTAGGTAAGCATCTCAGTTATCGAAGTCTCAACTTTTGTGCGATCTATGCGGTTAAGGTGTTACACACCGGGAGAAATTTCCTTATGTCTAGCCTATTCGTAAATAGACCCTTCTTCAAAATCGCTGCTTAACCAGCAAGGAAAACAAAAACGCTAATAAGAACACATCCCTTTCAAATTGGAAATTTTTTCTACTTGAACAGCCGACGGCCATTGTCTAAGATTACAAAACGGAGCTGCAAGGATAAGGCAGTTTATCCGACGTTTATTTAACGGACCGATAAATGGAAAGAAATTTCTTTAATTTTGAGAAATTTGGATCTGTCCTTCCATAGGCTGTCATAGTGTGGAGCAAGTTGCAAATGGTCGTCGTGAAACTGAAATTGCACTTCAGTTTAGTGGTTAGCGATAATTATTTAGGAGCTGTACGTAGCTGAGTTAGTTAATACAGCAGTTTCGGTGGTACATCGAGATCTCTTTTTCGATCTTACGTACCTCTTGCGCGTGTTTTGGCTTTCCGCTGATTTTGCTGGAGGTTTAAAATTTTATCGCATAATTGTCAGTTGTGTTCCGAAAAGTTTTTAATCTTTTAACTTGACGAAAGGAACAAATTCATCATCATGAATGCATTGTGTGGCTTATGGAATATTTCTTCGGAACGGCTACAAAATGTCACTTTCTACAAACGATAGTTGAGAATATGACTGATAATAGTAAGAAACTAATAACGAATAAGCGATCTGCCTTTTAATGGTATCATATGGCTTCTTGCTCATTCATACTTTAGATGACACCAGCAAAGGCCGGATTTGTGCAAATGCAATAATTTTTTTTAAGTGCTCAGAATAAGAACTTAACTTTTTCATTTGCTCGTCAGTTTCAATTGACATATTAGACATTTTTCATGTGCTAGTGGTCGTCCCCAAAACGAAATAAAGTTAAAATAAATATGGTCGCGGTAGAAAGTTAAACGTTCGCAGAAGGGTAGATGGTTAGAAGAATAGAGCGCCAATCTGACCAATGTCTGATTGCAAGACAAAAACTTACAAATAGTTACTCTGGCGAGTGGCAACATTGTCGAATTTCATTTACTCACGTGGCTCTATTGTTGAAATACTGTAGTGACGAAACACTCAAACAAAGTCATCTACTGCATTTTCATTCATTACTCAATAAATCGATGTTCAATCAGTAAAGCTCATTTAATTCTACTGCTTCTGTGAGTGGCTGAAACAGTAGAATTAACTGAGCTTTTTATATGATGTTTAAAAGTGTCATTAAAGAACACTAGCCGGTGAGTTCAAGGCTGCACGTAGCCATGGCGTCAGTTGTCTTGTGTTTATAAATTCAACAACACAACAGGCATTGTCTCTTTCATTCTAGAACATTCCATGAATAAACGATGGTTGGAGCCTTGTGGCTTGTGATTCCGCAATGCCAAAGGTTTAAAAGTAGCTCTGAGATGAAACTGACAGTAAAGGAAAGATGTAACAATGGAAACAGCTGATTAGACAGCGCGAAAGGCTTGGTCAAGTGGCTGCCAGCATTTGGAGACGAACATAGAGACGAATATTCTGAAGAGATTACTTAACGTTATCGCACCATTAAAAAAATTATCAGGAATCAAATCCAATTGAGATTCTCAGGAAGTCTTTTATTCTTAACACGTGGTCTTTTTTCGTGGTCGTTTTTCTAAAAGGAAATTAATGTGGGTGGTAAACAGGTCAAAACGAACGGATTCTTTATTTTTCTTACTCTTTGTAAACACTTCTCCCCAGGTAGCGTTTGTTAAGCTTATCAACCACTGTAACGAATAAAAAACAAGAGACGTATTGTGGTTGTCGATTCAGCGTGTGTTTCTGTGCGGTTTGTACCTTCACAGGCGGTTATGCCAACAATACGTGACCGCGGTTTGAATTGAAGTTTAGCACCTGTAAACTACAAACTCATTATTATCACTATACGTTATCTCTTTTTCTTTAGCTTTATTGAAGCAACATAACCAACAATTAACAGTAATGGTTTTCCAAATACATAGATAACGTTTGAATTGTTAACATGTTATTATGACTTGCTCACAACTAACTGCACTAACAATTTGAACCAATATCCTATGTGGATATGTTTTTTTTAAGTTTTTTTTTTCATGGCACAATATGTTTCAGCCACATGTCTGACAAATCTATTTACTTAATTAACACAAAAGACACGCAAAGGAAGTGCTAAGAATATATCTTTTTTTTTCAATTTGGTTTTTTCTAAGGAAGTCTAAGCAGCACTTAATTATTCTCCGATAAATTGACCAATGCAACCATTAAATTCTTCGCCTGATTTGAAGGATTTCATAATTATCGAGCTCAGGAAAAACTGTAAAGAAAAACAAGCCTTTTTGTCCTCACTAAATGCAGTTTTCTATTTAGCTCAACTATCTAGCCCAACTCATGATTAACTCGCTTTTCGTGAATTTATCGAAGGGCGTTTATCCACGAATTTCTCAGGGCTCTTAAATGAGAGCTTGAATAGGCTACCCGCCTTATGTGAAGCTGTAGACGATATGACTTATATGGGATTATCTGACATCAAGTTTTGCGAGGAGATTAATACCATGCATTGACACTTGATGCCTTGAGATTTGCGAGCTTCTGCACAAAAGATATGCATGAGCACAAGGACTTCGTCACAAGGTATACACGACGCCAAGAAGGCAACGTAGCGTGGTAGATAGATAGATAGATAGATAGATAGATAGATAGATAGATAGATAGATAGATAGATAGATAGATAAAGAGATAGATAGATAGATAGATACTTCATCGATCTATCTATTTAGATAAATTCGTGATGATCTACGACGAATATCCATTTGGTCCAATCAAAAGCTTCGACTAATTTATTCGAAATTAACTTGCGAACCAAAAACAAAAGATTGTGCAGGGTCACGGTCGGATCAACATCTAATTGCGGCGGTACTGTTCCTGCTTTTGAAATCCCCAGGGTTTCATAACCAGTCCCTAGATTAACTATGATTTGGTGGTCAAGGCGGCATTTGAATCCGTATCAACTCCTTATTGATGTTTCGAAATGCAACAAATGGCATGTCACACATTTTGTTGGTCGTCCCGATTTCACAGCTCAACCGTTTGAAGTCATTTCCACAGCTGGTTATGGAGACAATCATCTCGGCGTTTTAAAACTGTGACTTGAATTAAGGGTGCGTTCGATTGACCCTATTCCGGAATAAGAATAAGCGGACTGGTGATTTAAAACGGTATGTCTCGCGCTTTTGAAGGAATAAGGATAATAATATATGCTTAAAATAGCATTTTAGCAAGACTTTGATAATTTTTTATGTGAATCTCCGAAAAACGAAGGATTTCTAAATTCTATTCCATGTATTCCTATTCCGGAATACGGTCAATCGAACGCGCCCTTAGTTGAACACCCAATGACACTATACAAAGCAGGTGATATCAATAGGAATACTTGACTAATGTATTAGTCGTGGTTTATTATATGGCTAGTGTTTCTCGCAGATATAACGCATGCTGTGATTGGCTAAGAGCAGCTAAGCGCCAGGGCATTATTCTCCCGTAATGCCCACGCCGATTATAGATTACGCAAATTAGTTTTTTTTCTTATTTGTAACCGTTCTGTTAGCCATATAATAAACAACTTCATAACCTCGACCGTTCGGTCGTCACAGCAAAATCTCAAACCTCGGCCTAGCTGTATTGACCTCGCTGTCGCTCGGTCAATACGGCAAGGCCTCAGTTTGAGATTTTGCTGTAACGACCTCACTCTCGGTTATTAAGTAGTTAAGTCTGCATGTTGATCAAGAACTCGGTTTCAGATTGAACTGAAGTCGTCTCAAAGGATGATGCTTTGCGGCTTGTAAGCGGCCTAAGTAATGTCCAATATGCCCAGCCTAGCCTCTACAAGTACAAGTTTCCTATGTCTCAGCCACTTAAATCTCAGTGACCATCTTGAAAGATTTCACTTCCTTGGTTCCTGCTTACATTTTCCTATTCTTAACCCACTACAGATAGTAGTCATGATTTGATTGTTACATGTAAATAATGCGCCTAAAGAAAAACATGAAGAGTTCTCTATATATGAATTAAACTAGAAGCACAATGATAAGATGTATTTTATGTATCTATGATACATTGTTGGAAAAAATCAAAGTCCGCCTATTAGGGGTCCATCAGTTGTTACATTTGATAAGTAACTCGAAGGGTCTAGCACTCGGGCATTTTTGAACTGTGACTACTGTTGGAAACTTTTTTTTTCTCCAAAAAGGTTTAGCGTTCCTTTACCATAAAAGCAACACTGCCTGTATCTAAAAATATGTCATTCT
>NC_090874.1:4486845-4499345 GCF_036669935.1 Montipora foliosa
TGAACGATCTTAATCTTTGTTTAGCTGTGCTCGATTTTTCAAAGTTTTATAATTCGTCCTTTGGTCTTGTCATTGCCTTGACCTTGTCTAGCGCTCTCTGCATGGATCTCACAACTACGAAAAGAAAACAAACAACTAAACCATAAATAAAAATGATAGTGATAATGATGTCTTTAATAAACCATAAGATAAAAAAATACATATCCTATGTTACATAAACGAGAACCGTGTAATGAAATTACAATAATATACTCATGGCTAAGAATTGAATTATGTAATTATAACAGGTTGTATTCAAAAATGAGTCTAATTACAAATGTGTTCTTGAAACGTTCGGTGTTAATCTCTTGGCGGAGGCAAACCTTCCCTGCTAGCAGAGGTATCTCACGGCGAGGCAAAGATGAGAGGAGGGAGAGACCTCGCCGTTACAAAGCCCGCTGTCAGCAGCGAAAGGCAAACCTTGCGACTTAAATTATATTGCTGAGGTTCAGGCTTCGGCAGAATTTCATTTAACGGATGATAGGTTAGAGCCCTAGTTTTATTAAGCATGATGTCCTTGACATTCAATGGAACCGAAATGTAACGCCGCTTGTAACAGCTGTTTAAAAAGTTCTGTACTGTGTTTAGATCACGTTCATACGCTCCATACACTGAAAGGCCATAAATTAAATTAGGTAATACAATTGTCTTAAAAAGGAGGTCTATTTCATTCTGGTCATATTGTTCCTTTCTCAGAGTTCTTATGGAGGCACTTGTTAGCCTTATCTAGTTTGACCTTAAAATGAGAACTAAACTCACAATCACTCTGCAGTGTGACTCACACAATTCATTATGTTGTGGAATGCAATTCGGATTGGAGGGTGTCCTTGTTCGATTTCTTTCTAATTTACGAGCTCTTTGCATTTACTAGGATTACATGACATCAAGAGCCATAATGGCTCTTGATGACATACAGTTATCTCGCGACCAATTTAAAAACTCATTTACTAAGGCTACAGAGGTGTCAGTAAGGTGTAAGCAAAATTTCTCCTAATATCTTCAATCTCCGAGTCAGATCAGATTTTCTGAATCAATTTACAGCCTTGTTCCTAGCATCTTGGGCTACGAACTAAAAGGCTACGAGTGAAAAGGGACAATGAAGATAACTTTGGAACAATATGTTTACCTGCGGTTGCTTCCCAATAGTAATACTTGCTTTCTTTGTAGACTGTTCCTGCATTAGACACCTTTTCCATGACATTGCCTAGAGGATCTGAAAATTTAAAAGAAAAGAGGAGCTTTAATTTTTTTTGCCAATTGGTTTACTGTAACTATATTTCCATTGTAAAGGCCGTGGCAAACCGCTTCAACATCCGTTCGAATTTGTTGAACGATGTTGGCTGCTGGGGTGGGGTGGGCAAACGGTTTTAACACATCATCAACATTTGATTCAACAAAGCTTCACGAGAGGCCTGGCATTCAGTCGCAGGCTGGCTGTCGCGGTTGTTACTATCGACACGACATTGATACGTCATTGAGAGTGCAATCAGTACGCACGCGCAGATCAAACAATGTTGAAAGAGGGGAGCAAACAGCTTCAACTTCATTCAGCGTTCGCTATCGCAAAGAAATGTTGAATGGTTGATGAAGCAAAGTTTAAACGCTTTTAACACTCATTCAAAATCGAGGGGGGGGGGGGGGGGGTTAATCCCACTCAATATGCTTTAAATATTTTGAAACAGTATGTTCTCTTATGCACGACATATCTACCAATTCTGCGGCTCAGAATATCTGTGATCTTTTTATCTGTTCACTCCGGCGACGTTCATTCATATAACACTAGATTTTCTGATGCTGGTAACTGAGTATTCGACTTAATTCGCTTTCCATTTCCGGAGCTAAGTTATGGAATTGCCTGAAGCCTGGCTTGTGCAAACGCAGGAAAAAACCTTCCAAAAACAAAATTCACCAATTTTTACTTGCGGTACATGGTGATGGGGATGATTATGTAGATGTCTCAACGTTAATCTTACAAATTACCAATTATCACTAATCACACTCTAGCTATCATTATTACTTCCTTATGTTTTATATCCTCTTATAGGTTCTTGCTCCATCTATGTAAATGCTACAGTCTGTAGCTATCTGTGAATGTATGTGTATACCTATTTTATTTATTTATTTACCTGATTTACTATTAATCTATTTATTTTGCTAAATTTGATTGTAAGTTACACAGCCCGCCTCGATTATCTTTGCTATATGCGGGTTATGTGTTTCTCCAATTTGTTAAATTTAAACTATTGAAATAAAATGATGATGATGGGCCATTGTCCTCACGGCTTTTTATTTTATAAGAAAAATTGGAAGGGGGTAGTACACACACTCAAATATTGCACATGGCTCCTTGATGCGCGCCAGTCTTGTAACATAAAAACGTGGCGTCGACTAGCTCAGCCGCGTAAGTCCGCGCAGGGGCGTAGCGTCCATATACGCACGTACGCCCGTGCGTACAGCTCAAATCCGGGAATCCTTATTCCATGGAGGCATTAATTTTTTAAAGTCATTATAAAATCGGGCCAAGTTTTTTAAATTTTGAGTTAACTGGTGTCTCTTTGTGTTAGTACTTCCAGTATCTTTTCATTAACCCATACAGGCCTTGCCAAACGGATCCAACATCATCCAACATTGCTGGATGCTGTTGACAGGTGTCGAACGACAACGAGGTGGCCAGACGAATGCAACGTGTTGGATCCAGCATGTTGGACGCAAGGGTCTGGAACCAAAATCTACCTAAAATCCTTTAGAAAACAAACTCTCACCCTGTTGGCGTTTTCAAGTTCCTTATAAAATTATCAATAGAGTCACTCTCTAGCTCTGATTGCAAGAGTACGGCTGTTCCAGAATCTGGAAACTGCAGCAGCAAATGCGCGGTCTCCAGAGGTCTTGCGCCATGCAGGTGTGAGGAACCTTGTAAAGACCCAGGGCGTCACTGCGTAGGGAGCAGCGTCCCGGGGTCTTGACTTGCAAAAGATCCTGCAGATACATTGGCGCCATGCCTCTGAGAGCTTTGAACAAAAGAAAGGCTATCTGTTCGAAGAGAGATTGCATGCTCAAGCTTTCGTCGCTCAAATATCCAAGACTTGGCTCGTTCACCATTCTGAAGCTTGAAGCTATATTAATTTTTCTACCTTTTAGCTGATGTAATCACAACTGTAGTGCTAGCGCGCAAATTTTCAGATACAGAAATTGACCATATAAGCTAAAAACTACCACCTTTTCATTGTCAGTTTAAAAAAATGACCTTAGATGAAATCAGAAACCCATTAGGGTTGAAACGTGTAACGCGCGTTCACAGATTCCGAATATTCAGTGCTAAGTACCATATTTGGAAACTCCTCGCTCTAGTTAATTTCGCACGAGAACATTGGTGGTATTGCGTCACGGTGTTCTTGCGAACTGATTGGTTGAATGTTTCTCTCTTTTTGTTCCAAATATGGTACTTAGCAAATTGAATATTCAGAAGCTTGTTTCCCAACACACAAGGGGCCGTTACACGTTTCAACCCTTATGGGTTTCTGATGAAATATAATTACAAACCCATAAAAATGATCCTTGGAATATAAGCGCCATCAATGTCAAACTTCTTTGAGTGAAGATCAAATTCATCCTGTGAAAGAGAACAATCAATTATTACTAATTAAACAATAACAATTTAACTATCTTCGGTCGTATTATCAATACAGTTTTAGCCTGAAGTACAAGCGGATAATTATAATTTCACAGGGCGAGATACTTTCTTAGATGCTCGTGGTTAGTATTAGATCTTCAAGGCTTTTAGTCGAAATTCTTTCTCCTGATCGATTTGATTTGGCGTTACAAATCTCGTGAATTGGCTTACAAATTTGGCGCTATATTTTCAGTCAATTTATGAAAGTGAAGCAAAACCAATTTTTACTCTCTTGTATATGTTTACCCGCACTTAACGTCGGCTAAGAGTGTGTCCGTAGCTGCGGCACTTGTCTTCCTCATTTATATTTTATTGGATGTGACAAATGCTTTGAAAACAGGATACACGTACGTGAACTTATTTTAAATTTTTACCACTACTCATTCCGGTCTGCGTAAGAAATATGTTGCTGTACAAACCTCCACATTAACCATGACTAAGTCTTTGCTGAGTTCTTTTATCTTTTCAGATCCGGCAAATTTGGGTTTAAAGGCTAAAAATAGAGAGAAATTAGACGCAAGACTGAACAATAGGACCAAAGTCTGATGCTACAGAATCTCAAAGAGATTTATACGGCCATTACAGGAAAAGTTACTCATTGCGCACTGTTATGAAAGTGCTTCTAATCTGAAAGTTTCTTTGGTCAATTGTTTGAAACAGAGTTCATACCGCGTGTAAAAAAAGTTGTTCAATGGTGGAAAGAGTGAAAAGGAGATTTCAAAATTAATGGTGCGTTCGATTGACCCTATTCCGGAATAAGAATACGTGTAGTGATGATTTAAAACGGTATGTCTAGCGTTTTGAAGCGACAATGATAATAAAGATATGTTTAAAATAGCATTTTAGCAGGTGTTTGACAATTTAATGTGAATCTCGTAAAAACGAAGGATTTCTAACTTCTATTCCATGTATTCCTATTCTGGTATACGCTCAATCGAACGCACCCTAAGTGTTATGATCACGAAGTGTCCCCTAGCTCTGCTTCGCAACTCCAACAGAACCCGTTTGCACGGAAAGCAGACCACCATTGCATGACAACGGTCACAAAGTGTGCACTGAACTCGGCTTAAACTGCTTGATCTACCATTCAACCTGAAAATAAGACATTACTCTTGGAAATAGATGGCCAATGCTTAGACTTAAAGGAACACTTCGTGTTGCGTATCAAAATTGAGCGTGAATCTATATCTGGCATCAGTTGTTGGAAGGGTGCCGATAGCGCTATCCACTGGATAACTCAATTGTTCTTGCTAGTGTTTATCCGCTGGATAGTGATTCATCCGGTGGATAGCGTTATCTACCTTTTGAACAACGGAGGCCTGGATATAAGTACAGAGGATGAACAGAGGATAAAAACATTTGTCTTCTTGGTTTTTAAAAACCGCGATCTAATTTAGACTTAATTCTCAATCACACATTCACCCGGCTATTTCGGGACGAAATACCAACTTACAAGGAGGCAGCTCCGAGAATGGCCTGACAGCTCAGATGGCAGAGCAAGTGCAGCCGGGCCAATCGCGCGGTCATGGGTCCGAGTCCCGTTCAAGCATGCTCAATGCGATGATCACTTTCACTTAGTTGTAGAATTTACTCTTCGTTTCTATCAACGACCTGATAAGTTGATATATTAAACTAGAGAGACGGTTGCAGGGTAGCCTCCGCTCCTGAGTTTATGATAATTAATTAAATACAGAAGCACATGACATTGATACGTGTAACTTCAATGTGCAGCTCTTTTCCTTGGAAAATGAGGACACCAATTTTATGCCCAAATATGGGCAAATATAAGATTGAAGCTGCACGCGCGGGAAAATGCACGAGTTTCGTTAAATCCAAATAAGAACATTTTTAAGCTCAAAAAACAACAGCTTTGATCCAGAGTTAAACAATTCAAGGTCATTAGTTTCTGTTAAGTAATAATTGTAATCTTTATAATCTCTTGTTTTGTGATTTCTCACAATTAGTCGGGCTACTTATTTAATATTTTTGAACTCTATCATTTCTATATTTACTTTGGCTTCCTGTAGTTTATTTTATTTTTTACAATGTTTTGTTAATCACTTTGGGTCAACCACTAAATTACCTCGCTATTTGGTTGATCCAAAGTCCACTTCATAAAGAATTTAATCTACTTCACTCTTGATCCCGATTTTTATTGTAAACTTTAATTTTTTCGAAATAGCTGTACTCGCTTATTTTTTCCGTACATAAGTTATGGCGTAGATAAACCTTGAATTGACGTGACGTAACTTGACTTGACTTAAAAAGTTGATTACTTCTTTGTCTGACATACCTTGACAAGCACTGCACCAGCTTTTGTGAATTAACAACAATATTGGCTTCCAGCTAGTAGAAGTAAAGAGAAAATATCGTTGTAACCTAACAAATCTCGAAAGGAATTGAACGGATTAAACTTTGAATCGACAGCAGTCTGGTACTCGAGAGTGAGTTACTGCACCTCTTCTTGGCCTCAGCATAAGAGTCTTCAAGCTTTACCCAGTTGATTTCTTTGCCTAATCCTAAAATAGATCAACGTAAACTAAAATCAGGACAGGAAATAAAGGATCCATATCATCTTAAGTTGGTTTCATTGTAAAATGTTCGGACTAGAAAAAAAATGAAAAAAATTTTTTTCCTGAAGACCTTGTTACTGTATCAATACTTAAACTTACTACTTCAAGAGTAATTTGTTGTTTTATAAGGATTGAATAGATTTTAAGTTTGAATAAAAGTCTTTACTTCGTGAAGAAGAGACAGCCGGAATTCAGCGAAACAGCGCTTTATCTTTATCAGCTTATAAACATCAAAGTTGATGAAAACTCCCAAGAAACTAAATCGATTTATCTTAACTCATACCTCTATCCAAGGTAGGGGGTGGCTTAACGAGTTTCTTCAAAGCCGTTTTCATTGTGTGTATCACTTCAGGTATAAAATGGAAATAAGAAGGAAAAAAACAAAGTTAGGACATCCTATTCCAGGAGCAGATGAATAGGAGGGAACAACACACACGGCCTTTTTAATTTACATACCAATCTATTTTTAGAATGCATTTTCCTCAAAATATCCTCGTCAAAATGTTTGAGAGCTGGACTTGCTGATTGGGTAATGTAGTACTTTGTTTGTGTACCAACATTGTAAGGGGGAAAGGTGGGAGGGGGGGGAGGGGGGGGGAAAATAATGAAGGTGAACGAGGTTGTTCATAAGGCAGGTGGCATTGCACCAACAGGCTTTGAAGCGCTGGCAGCAGACCGCAGCACCTGGCAACTCGCTACCAAGGGCGGACATCCAGAGCAAAGAAGAGAGGAGCAGTGGGAAGAAAGAGGAGCCAGCGCCTTCGGACGACACTGTCTTCACATTCAGCAACTGCAACAGGACCTGCCGTTCTAGGATCGGGCTCTACAGCCACAACCGGTGCTGCAGTTCCACCACAGACTGATGTCCATGGCGCAATATCCATTGTCTCCCGAGACAGAAGGATGCCAACATAATATGAGTTTGATTTCAACCGGCGAATCATCGACAAGATCTCTCAGTCGGGCTCATCTTTCTGCCACCAATAAACTCAGCAATAATTTCAATTGATTTTGAGAAATTTTGCTTGTCAGAGGAGAATTGCAATAAAATGGTTTTGAAAACCGTATTTTGCCCTTGGCGCCGACTGAAATTTAGTGAAGTAATCCCACCTCAGGCGGTAGAAAACGACACACAATATTCTCCAGCCTCTCGAACGCTTTCCTTTGTCGAAATCTTAGACGTTTCCCTCCTTGAAAGCGCTGGGAAGCTCGAACACAGGCCAGCTCAAAAACTACCTTCGCAGTCACAATTTGAACATTTCCTCTAAAAGATGTAATTTATGCCTGCTCGATTTGGGCAGGCGAGTATCTGATTACGCGTCCAGCCGTGGTTTCAACCTCGTTTCCAGGGTCTGCCTTTTCTGCCTCCTTTGTCGATTAGGAGAGAGACCCTGGGAACGAGGTTGCCTTGGTTTCGGGAGTGAGAGCTGGCCCCGAAACAGCGGCTGGTAATCGAGGCTACCCTTAAGAACAGGAAATTAAAAAGCGTCCGTTAACCTGATTAGCTAAAAGTTTTTTCATAATCATCCAGCTTATGTGTTCAAAAAAGTAGAGCAATCGAGAAATAATTTTCGTTCTACATTCATTTGAAAGCGGTTCGGAAATTACCGAGAATACTTACATTCTTCATCGTCATTGTAAAAGAATTTATACTTGATATTTTCCAGGTCAGTATTGTGGAGATCTTTCTGGACTTCACCTTCGTGATCTTTAAGAAAAAAGTAAAATGAGAAACAACATACAGATCCAAGAGAGAAATATTTTTTTAATGAAACTCAAGAATAAACTTAAACACTCACTCAGAAAAAAGATCCGAGGAAAATATTTTCCATCAACATTGAATTGCTCATCTTTGGGCTCTTCGTCATCCTAAAGTGAGATTGAAATGTAGGCTAAGCATCTAATTTAAAGAGTAAGCCCTCATGCTTCTAGCATTTGTAAATCTTTGATATCTCTCTCTATAACACCGAATGATATCGTGAATTCGTAGCTTATACTGAACTGAATTTTCTTACATGATGCTCTCACCTCTACATTTATCATGATGAACTCCTTACTAAGGTTCGCAATTTGTTTAGAATCTGCAATAATTGGTTTCAAGGCTGAAAATACAAGGAAATATACCTATTTAACAAGATTTAGACAGGCTTTGTGCGAGATTCGCGTATTAGATTGGGGAGGAATCCAGCTCAGGTGTTTCCGAGTCGACAGGAAAGTTTCATTCAAAGGAATGTTGGATTCTTGCCGGTTCATTTGTTTGTGTTGACATTTTCATTTCTGGGTAATTTACTCGAGTCGACATAGACTTCCCCTTTTTTACTAAATTCCAAAATTTTAGTGGGACATAAGTTACGTTTAACGGTCATAGTTTAATTTTATTCTAGCTTAACTCGAATTAGTGTCAGTAGTGTCACGCAGATATTAAAGTTGATAAGGGTTTTCGTCGCAGCATGGCCGCCAGAAGATTCGGGTGGCCCAAACCTCTCGCGGCTTTGCCACTCGTTTGGAACTCGTGGACTCACTGTAGGCACGACTCACACTGCAACAAAGCCAAAGAGCCCTCTCGAGGGATACATGGAGACAATCAATGGCCCGGAAGGCTGCATCGCTCTCAGGGTCTCAGACTCTTCTTTCCGGGATCGAAACGGGAAAAAGAAAGACTGAGGGAACGAGAATGCGCGCGCAAGTGCTTTCTAACCCGCGCTATTTTCATTTTTATTTTAAACATACCTTTACATGCTCCACACCAGGACTTGTGTATGATCAACATCACCGGCTTTTCACTGCGAAATGAGTACGGAAGGTTTGTATAAAATTAAATAGAACCTAACTTTGTATAATAGGGGGCAACGATCTGCCTGATGGGATCCTACTCCTATTTTGAAAAAATAAGTATTTTAACATCTTTAAATTGTCGAGTTAAAAAGGCAAAAGATTGCTTGTTGCGCTCAATTGAAAGCGGCTGTTATACTGTTCGAACGATTCACATTGTTTTCTAGAGCCAACCTTTTCTTTGCTTCTTCAAGGCCTTTCTCCATCGTCGTCCAGTTGATATGTTTACCGAATCCTAAAACAGAAGCATTCGAATCGGTTAAATGATCAGGTGCTTGTATAATAAACACGCAGCTAGACAAGTTGTAGGGTACGACATACCTCTGTCTGGAGAAACTGGCTCCGGTATTAGCTTCTTCATGGACTTTACAACTAAGAGAAAAGCGATAATTGTATGATTCATAACGCATCAGAAAAAAGAACATGAGGGTACCAGCAAAACAAACTAAGCAAAAGCATTGCAAAACCCTTTATAAGAATTTTGAAAATTAATTGCGGGCGACAAAGACATCCATTTCCCGGTCTAGTCAGTGACAATTTCATAGCCGAGTCGAGATGGACGATGTCTTACTCGTCCTGCACTTTTTAGGACAACCGCAGCTGTAAACCCATTCTACCTTCTCATACAGCCATACCGCTATCATATCTTGTTGGCGCCTAGACCTCAAAAACATTCCCGTATTTCAATCACGTGCACTCTCTCTAGGCAGTTATTCAGATCATTCACAACAAACCCGGCAGGCGTATGATAAATAATTAGAAGCACAACATTGAAATAAAATGTCGCTCGCAATTCGACGCGTCCTGTTATTTATGGGGTATTAATTTCCACTGAACGCCAAACGTCAATACTTACTCTCTTCAGCTGTCTTGTAAAAGAATTTTGTTTTGTCAAGATCGGTGTCTTCATTATCTATATCCTTCTTCAAATTGCCTTTGAAATCTGACGTCAAACAGAAGAGAAAAACTTGCAAAGTTAAGTTTTCTTGCCGGTTGCATTACGACGTATTCTTACACAATAAGAGCCGATAACTTGGAGATTACTACTCGCTCATTTTTCTTAGAAGTTATTGCTTTTAGGCGAATTACTACATCTAGTATCGGCGAATGAAGGGTTAAGGTAAAGAAAGGGAAAGAAACTGCGTTGCTGAGTCGGTGGGGGATTCAAACTACTTGGTAAAGGTAAATTAAACGAGCGTATGAAAGATTTCTTTCTTTGCTCGGACAATGCAATAGGCTGACGCTCGAAACGTTAGCTCACAAATGTTTCAATCCTTTTAACAAAACCATAAATTTTCCTTTTTTATCTTCAGGATTTGTTGACTTAGCCAATAGTTTGCAATGTGTCCGATTGCAAAACAGTTGCATGTTTTTAAATTAAGCGGAAAATAGGAGTAAAAAAAGGTTTGAGCAAACGATCACTCAAACCAGTGGTAGGCTTTTCGGACTTTTCGCTCCTGACGAAGTATGAAGCAGAGGATCTGTTCATGCGTGTTAAAGCCCTCTAATTGTGTTTCGCGTCAAATAATGTTGTGCTCATGAGTGGTTCAAATTGCTCCTCTAAGCTTTCATAACGTGGGTTGTCGTTGATAACGATAAAAACAAACATCATCAGCGCATCTGAGTAGATACGTTTGCTTCATCTATCCTTCGCCTCTGGCAAATATTTAGTCCTGGGACCCGTTTCTCGAAAGTCCCGAAACTTTACGGGCCATTTTCGGGTATCACAATATATTTCTTCTGTATCTCAAGAACGGAGAGGATTTAAGTCGTCAAACTTCACGGACATGTTTCTTTTAGTTGGCTTGAAAACATGTTAAAAGATCGGCTAGCTAGCTTTCCAAAATAAGCGGTTAGCAGTTTCACAAAGGGCTTTTAGGGCCCGAAAAGTTTTCGGGACTTTCGAGGAACCCCTCTAAAATAGGATCTGGTTTTTAGAACCTTTGCAGGGTGGGGTAAGTGGGAGTTCAGAACAGGACCGGAAAATAATTGTTGTGCTTGCTCAGTGCTGAAAAATAATCACAATATTTTGCGCAGCCTCGTGCAATAATTATTACTTTGTCCTGGAGAACGATTATGGATTTCTATATGGAGTGTTAAATGCTGGTACCTAGGAAAACAATCCTTGGAACGTAAGACCCATCCACGTCATATCGGCCATCCTTTGGTATTTCGTCATCCTAGAAATAGGAGAGATAGGAAAGGAAAATCGCTTGAATGATTAAGTAAATTAGCCCAAGCAGAAAATACCATAATACTCTTTGTTTGTCCAAACAAACTTTGAATAAGCATTGCTTTTGACCAATGAAAGTCCCAAGAGAAACAGGACACAATACTTATGCAAAATTAATCTGGGTGGACAAAGAAAGAGTATTATGGTATTTTCCGCTTCGCCCAATGGCCATTAACAAACTGCTACCCCTTGACTTTTTGATGTTCCAACGATGGCTTTATTTCTTCAGGGCATAATTTGAGAACGCTGCCATTTCTGTTACCTGTTACTTTCTTGGGTCATCATATCTTGAGTAGAAATAAAACACAAACAGTCGTGACAAACAGGAATAAAACGAACTCCTTCTGTTAAGATTTGACATTTTGTACGCTAGGCAACGGTTTCTTTTGACAATGCCGGATGTTGCCTCCCATGCGAAACGTATGGTTGGACCAATCACCGCTGATCGAGTTTCCACAGCCATTTCTTTTACGTTTCAATCTGTTTATATATTTTTAGATCATAGGGTTGTCGCAGTAGTGAGAGGCAGGTTCGCTTCCACCAACTGAGTGTGTCCCAGGATTACTTTTCGCATTCTAAGAAGAATGAAGATGAGTTTTTCTATTCTCCACTCAGATCCGAGAGGGGTAGGGCAAATTTTCTCTCCCATCAAAAATCGGTATCTGATTTTATTTCACCTGTTTAAGTTGATTTGTCAAAATGTCACAAATTAGTCGTGAAGTTATGCTCGACTTTATAACGTTGCAATTTATAGTGATCATTATCATCACAATCGACATCAACATTATCATCATCTTCAAAAGAACTAAACCATTTGTTTTCAGTAGTCTTCGATCAACGGATTTTGGCGATATCTCACTTGAAAGCAGCCAGTGAATTGCACGACGCTGCGTCCTTGGTGGTCCTTGGTATATTATAGCTTTCGCACTTCATCCATAAAGATATTTAAAATATATCGTCGACTTACCTCCAGATTTACCATAACAAAATTCTTGCTGAGATCTGCTATTTCCTTTGATTCAGCGAATTTAGATTTAAGATCTGCAAAAAATCATACATCTAAATTTTCATTTAGCGGAGTCTCCTTTTCGGGTAAATATTCTTGAATGGCGTAAAGGAGACTTCTTTGGTTTCCTTTGGCTTTTAGCGATTT
>NC_090874.1:4501845-4504345 GCF_036669935.1 Montipora foliosa
GATGCAACTCAATAGGATTAACACAGTTTCAAATTAAGAAATTAAACCCATGCATGTATATATGAAGTTAAGCTTTAGGCTGTTTATGTATGATATACCTCTGTCTGCCGCGATACTCTCATCAACACCTTTGTCGAGAACTTTCTTCATCATTGCCACAACTAAATGCAAAAGATAGAGACAGCAATCAAAATATGCTCTCTTGCAATCCAACACCAATACTCGATCCCAAGAAGAGCGCACGCTAATGGTTGCTATAGAGCGGAGAGATTTCGATTCTGCTCAAAGCGCGCATCTTGGCAGAATTCGACTTTCTTACTTTCGTCTGCTCACTAAAGTTCGCCAAATTAAGGAGCAAACATTTTAAGTTTCTTTTTTCCCTAAAACGTTATTGAAAGCGAGTTCGCAATCTATAGTTCAACTGCAAATGTTCCGAAAACAGAAGGGCGAAACGCATAGTAACATTGCCTTTAAAAATACTGAACAGGCTTAGGTCAGAGAAGAGAACATTCGCTTCCATTTTCGGACTCAACGTTATCGGCATGTGGGTTGGGTTTGTTGGTTCTCTTCTCTCACCCTGCTAGCAGAGCCTTTCTTTTGCTTGCTCGATTTTGGCGTTCTCGAGAAAGGTTCTGCTTGAATCGAGTAAGATCTTTATTGAATACGCGCTGCATGTTGCCAGGATACAGTCTCGAACCCAAGCCTAATATGCCAGATCTCGCCGCCATTTTGGTTTTTCATAGTACAACGGGCTCAATTATAACCAACGGTTTTGTCACTAAACGGACACTCGCACTGGAAAAACCGGTTTGACGAGAGAAAACAAGATTGACTAGTCCAGAAGTTGGGGCTGCGGCAGCTTCAAAGAGTTGACGCGATTCGGGCAGAGCCTACTTTTCTCCTCCTCAGTAAAGAAAAAGACAAAAGGAGGCTCTGCTTGCAGGGTGCTCTTCTCTGCTCCGAAAGGTTTCTCCTCGGGGTACCGGTATTCCAATTTTTCCTCCTGACCAAAAAAACCAACGTATGATTTGACCTGCGTTACTTTCATGAGATTCCGATCGATTTGATTTATTTTACGGCCACCCTTGTTGGTAGAGCGTTTGTGCTCAGCCTGTTGAATTTGAAACTTAATTACCATTTTTCATGTTAGTTTATTTTCTAAGTAACTACATCGTCGGGATGTATAGCCTTACTGTCTTTCGGTTCTCCGTAGGCGTATTTGTATTCCTTGAAAGTCGGATCGGTGTTATGGAATTCTTTCATTATCTGGCGCGTGAAAGGATCTGAAATGAATGTACAACACTCGTTAAATTGAGACAAAAAAGACAATGCTCTGTAAAAATGTTTAGAGTGTAAGTTAAAAGTTTCTCTCATGAACCGCCTGGCAAGTTAAACTTGAAGAAGTCGTTTAAACGGCCAAAGTACTCTTTACTGATTTGATTCCAAATTCCCTTTGATTACCTCCGAACATAATTATTAGCAGTGAGTTCATTCATGGAAATCTTGTCAGTGGTGATCAGTTTCTAATTCTTTCCATATCCCTTTAAAAAACACGATCACGCCAAAGTACCGCCGCAGAATTTTCAGAGAGTAAACAACGTGAATGCAAAATTAACAAACTAAGGACAAACCTATGAAAAACATGCGTGGAGCGTATGCACCATCAACATCATATTTTTCCGCTGATTTTCCGCTGTCATCCTAAGAAAGACAAAATTCCAGAGATTGAAAAGGTTTGTAGTATCACAATTAATATTCTTGAGGGTGATAGCCAATAGAAACGCAGTATTTAGGTCACGTTTTTTCTCCTGTACTACCTTAATTTACTCGTTTTCTGTATCCAAATTACAAAACGGCCATTCTTTAGTCAAGATAGACAAAAGCAATTTTATGGTATGGGATTTAAGATCTTCAATTTCCTTGTATCTACCATTTGCGGAACAAACTGAGAAAACAGGAACGATAGACCATGAAAAGTTCTTCAATAATCATCTCGAACCAAACTGCGGAATTTAGTGTTCTTTGCTACGCTTTCCCGGGAACTATACCTTGTTCCCTCTCCACTAAGAAATCAACAATACTGTCAACGAGAGTTCAGGATTATTATTTCTCTAGTATGAAGCACCGCACTAAATGTCAGGATGAAATAAGATCTTCCCAATCAGACTCTTTCCAGAAAAAAAAAATCACTGCTTACTGTGAATTGCTTAACTTTACCTCAATATTGATCATGATAAATTGTTTGCTTAATTCAGCAATCTCGCTGGACTTGGCAACCTTCTTTTTCAACGCTAAAAGGAAAAAAAATATAACGTATTAAGGCAAGTAGCACCTGATACGTTTATGTCGGGTCAATCAACAAAGGTTTAAAAATAATAATTTTATATTTTTCGTATTAATATCCTGTGTTGCTTTCTGAGGCTATACTTATCGTAAAATAGATAAAAAAGAAAAATGGGAATATTAACAATTAGAGTATTCAAGTGTGGACTGCTTTTAC
>NC_090874.1:4509345-4511845 GCF_036669935.1 Montipora foliosa
TATGTGGGGCCACACCTATCGAAACTTTCAATGATAGTAAAGTCGATCCCGGTGCACTTTGGTTTCAGGCAAGCGACCTTACTACTGCGGCAACCAAGCGTCCACTTTAGCTACAGGCAACTTAAGTGTACCTTTGCATGAGCTGCACCAAGATTTGTGGATAATCAAGAGCATCTTCTTGTCACTAGAATGGCAAGAGTGAATCAATATGTTACTCAAAAGTCATTCAACTTTAGTCTTACCAGTGTTTGTGTAATTGGTAGTTAAGACATCAAATCCCTCTGGGTGCAATAGTCGTGCCATGATTTAGCAAAGCAGGGCGAGGTCATGCATAATAGTCTTTGAAAGTACGGATTATAGTGTAGTCTTCAAGGAGAATAAAAACCAAGAATGTGTCTTGTGATGCTATGCCTGCCACTCAAAGCGATGCATTGCCTAATATGAGGTGATCCCAAAAGGTTATGAATTGTGGGTTTCACGCTGTTTATTCAGTTTTGGTTTCACGTGAGAGGTTTCTGTTTCCAAAACTGGTGGGTTCTCATAGCTGGGTTCCGGATTCCAGATTCCAAAGCCTATAATTCTAAACTTTTCTTGATTCTAGCATTTGTCAACGATCTTTAGGACTAACCTGTTTTTAGCTTCCTTTAATCCTTTCTCGTATGATACCCATTTAATATTATTGCCAAAACCTGTTCAGAGCAAGAAAATCAACCTTGTAACCCGTATGCCTAATGCGCATGCCATGATACAACAGCATACAACAGCTGCATGTATATAAGGAATCATCAAAGTGAAAAGATGAAGAACTGAGTAAAGTGACGTGGTTACGGTATACCTCTTGACAAGTTTTCATCGGTGTCTTTTGGTTTCCACCATGGATCTCCTTCTTTTCTCTCGGTCTTCTGATCTTCCTTTTTCTCTCCCAGCTTTTCTAAAGAACAAAGTGCACAACTTGTTTTACACAAAAAGAACAATACTGCTGAATCAGGCCATGGGAACCCTCCAATAGCACAGAGAACGATGAATCGAACGTTTAAACTTTGTATGAGACTGATCGAATGGAAAAGATATATTTATTTTCTAAGGTTTTTGATAAGTCACGAACACCGAGGTTAGGCAACTACAATGTTTTCAAAATAGGCACGCATTGCGTACGTGTGGTAGTGCAGTGACGCAGCGCCTTATTCCATATTGTCAACTGAGCTGCGTTTTGTCTTCCATGAGATTCAAGTTGTCTTTGCGTAATATGTAACTCTAATAGTATGCGATATTGTGTTGGTACCGTATATCATTTTGTCCTGTCCGGCGGGGTTAGTATCTGGTTGGAAGACCTCAAAAATATACTACCTTGTGCCAGAAACATTAGACCGAAAATTCCATTTTAACGCTCAAAAATGTGAACTAAGCAAGGTGCAAATTTTGTTAGTTTTCTTACTCTCTTGCGATCGTACACTCTTACACTCTTACAACCCGGTGACATAGTGCGTAGTTAGAGTGTACTACCACGAAAAACGAGGAAGCCACAAAACAACAGGTTTAATGTACAAGAACGTTGGCTCTGCCATCTCTGACGTTCTGTTTTATGTTTTGGTAAATTTCTGTGCTGTTCTCGTCCTGACATACCCTGCGAGCAGAGTCTCTTTCGATCTTCCTAGATAAGTCGGGAAGAGGAAAATGGACTCTGCCAGCCGGCTCGACTTTTCTTGATTTGCCGCTCATCCAAAGAAATGGATGAGTCAGTCCAGTTTCAACTTGCCAAACCTGTTTTTTTTTTAATTTGTGCCCATGATCAATCGCCACGCATCATCAATATTTTTTAAATTTACAACAGCGTGACAATTTTTAACACAGGGTCCAGAGGAGATATGTTTGTCGTTAGAACATCAAAAACCCGTCGAAAACATCTGAAATAATGTTATTTTGATCGCGTTGACGATCGCGTTACAGTTTCGTTACACATTCTGTATACCGCAAACCAAGAGACTGAGGGCTCGCAAGATCGGCTTACAGTATAAAATATGGAAAGGGAGGAAACTAATTTGGGGCCGATTTTCGAATCCCTGAAACTCAAATGGAATTGAATTAAATTGCCTGATTTTACTAACGTGATCTAGAATTGTTATGTATTTGCCAAATACTGTGGGAAAACGGCATAAGAAAGCGTTCAAATTCATTTTCGGCGACCGAAATTTACGGCTTCGAGAGAGAGCTTTCGTTCGATGTGCACCGCAACATATGGTGACGGAAATGACGCGTAAAGTAAATGTGCGCAAGATCGGAAGTAATTTTAAGATGCCCCAAGTTCGAAAACACCAACGGTTTCTTTTGCAACTTTTTGACTGTTGACGTGTACAACAAATGTCCTGTTTTAAAGATCTTTACTTCAGTTAAAACTCGGCTGCCTTCGCATAGATCTTGTGCCTGGACTTTTATCCACTCAAAGAAATCGTCGCTAGAGCTAGATAAAAGCCAATGGAATTCTTTTGTGAAAGCTGGCAAG
>NC_090874.1:4519345-4526845 GCF_036669935.1 Montipora foliosa
TTGGCCCTCGGTCGTTTTTGTACGGACCTCGCTGCGCTCGGTCCGTACTGCCACGACGACGGGCCAATATTCCCAGTACGGCCCTCGCGCTCGGTTAGTAAGAAGTTAATAATATCACTTCAAGTGCAACCAATCAGTGCAGGGAATTTTCAATAATCACCTATGTAATTATACTTAAGTTCGTTATTATAATTATTATTTGCAATCAATGCGCTTTGATTAGCTGTAACAGGTGCTAGATATACATTTAGGAAATTGTTTAATTTCCGGAATCAGTTCGTACTTACCTCTGGCCAGAACGTTATTTTCTATGACTCCAGGTTCGTCTTCATCTTTCGCAGTTTCATCTTTTCCTTTGGATTCCACAACTGCCCTCATGCTGTCCTCGACTGCATTATTAAAATCAAATATGCAGTTAATTAAGCTACGGTGCCAGCAACAGGTACATTACAATACTCATAGGTAAATTCAAAGTGGTATCGCTACAACTAGAGACAATTTTACTTACTCTCAGAGCTTTTCCCGTAGTAGTATTTGGTGTCTTTGTGCCTCCCATTTTTATTGTAAAATTGATCCATGACCTTGCCATCTGACGCTGTGGGAAAATTACGATGATGTAGCATCAATGGAAAAGGAGAAATATAGACTTCCGTGTGTGGAAATGTCTACCCAACAAGTAATGTTGAATGAAATCAATCAATTAATCAACATTTTATTTGCCTTGTTGCAGTTTTTGCGCACTTTTCTTCTAGTTAGTGGCAAGGCGACCTCTGGACCTCCAGGCTTCTAACAGACCCCATTCAAAATGTCTTGGATACGATTTAAATCGTTTTTGTGATTAAATGCGCACTTTACAGTTTCCATGACGACCGCCAAGTTTGAAAACGTTGCAATTCTCCTTGCAAGCAATCAGTTTGTGACCCAGATATAATAACATCTCAACTATATCAAGTACTTACACAGAAACAAAATTCTAGGAATATATCTGCCGTCTGGACGGTATTTTTCATCCTTAGGTTCTTCTTCATCCTACAAAAAATAATATATATTTCACCACTATACAGAACATCATCTCTTTCTTTTCGAGTGCGCAGGATTAGCAAATCATGTTGTTCCCCAACCTTTGATTCCATCATGATCATCATCGTCATCAACGTCATCATCATCATCATGATCATCATCATCGTCATCGTCATCGTCATCGTCATCGTCATCGTCATCGTCACCGTCATCGTCATTGTCATCGTCACCGTCATTGTCATCGTCACCGTTATTGTCATCATCGTCATCGTCATCGTTATCGTCATCTTCATCGTCATCATCATCATCTTCAACATCATTATCGTCATCGTCATCAATTTTTTTTGTTCTTTTTCTACACAGCAGCGACAATGAACACCTCCTGTCACCTTTATCAAGTTCCTGCAGAATGATTGACATGAACACGACGTGAAAAAACATTGAATTTTTGACATCACCTCCACATTCACCATCACGAAATTCTTGCTAAGCTCTGTAATATCTTGGGACTCAGCAAATGCGGGTTTTAAAGCTGTGAACGAATACAAAGGGTAAAAATAACCTTGTTTACTGAAAAATCAGTTTCTTTCATTTTAGATCCTTGGAGAGGCAACCACACCCCCCTCTCGCACTACTACTCCTGGCAGGAGAATACCCGGCTGATAACTGTTCCGGAAATTCAAAGCAGTTCTTCGCGATAATTTCAATAACTTGCAGTAAACTGATCGATAGTCTTAAATTTGAAGAGGTCATATGTAACTGATGATATGTATAACTTGTGGTCGACAAATTCTTTGTGAATGTGCTCTAATTCACAGTAAACTGAAAGATAAAGAAGGGACATAAAAGTTAAGACACGAAACTAATGAAAAAGAAACTCAGTTACTCACTTCCTTGCTGTTATTATTGTTATTATTGAGATCAAAACATTTGGTACACTTGGCTCTTCTTAAAGGAAATATCTGTTCCTCAGATCTCTCTTCCCGCCCCTGAACAAGTTTGGATTTTCGAGGTCAAACACTTATGTTGTGTCGTGCAAGGCCTTTATAACTAAAGTTGTTCAGGGGGTGTGAGGGAGAAACTTCACAAGGTTTTAGTCGTGGGTGGGAATTAGACATAACCTGGAAGTAATCTATCAATAGATGGAATGAAAAGGCCGGGTTGTTCCCTTGTTTTCGATTAAATGCCATTTGCTCTGTGCATCTGAAACGAGAATTTTGTTCACAGTCAGTTTTTTACCTTTGCATGATCCACACCAAGTCTTATGAATAAGCAGCATTAACGGTTTGTCACTGTTCGGAAATAAAACAACTTTTTAGTAAATTCTTTCTTCGTTGCGGAGGATAGGCTACTACCAAGATCGTGAAGGTTAAGGTACGACTACCAAGAGGACCTTGGTCGTGCGAGGGCTGAAATGTCAAATATCAGCTGAATATTTGGCCGCTTCGTAGCTGCCACTGAAAAAAAAAAACGTAACTCCCAGTTCTCAACTATTTAAGGAATTTTCAGGTAAAGGTTTGACCCAAATCACCCGATGTTCAGTTATAAGGTTTGTGCTTTGAGTCCCTCAAACCCCGGATTGAAACACATTTTTTTGACGGTTTGCCCGCACTGGGTTTTCGACCGTTAATGGAGTGCTTTTCCTGAGCTTGCGTTGCTTCTTTTAAAATTAATTAACTAAAGTTGTTCGTTGAGGCTCCCTTCAGGAATGACTCGTATAGTGAATAACAAACATGAAATCTCGGATTGTTCTAGTTTGCATCAGCTATTCACTAGAAAAAAAAAGGGATGTCTCCGTCAGGATAAAGAAAAATAAGTACAAAACAGCATAAGTTGCAATTAACCTTTTACGACAAACAAGTTCTAGAGATAGAGCTGCTCTTGTGGTGCACTCACAAGTGTTGGTGGTTATAATTTTTTTCCATGGTAAAGCTTCTGTAATCCTTGATTGGTTATATATTCCTTTCATTTTTGATGTATAACCGCTGCACCAATTGAATCGGAACATTGTTGTCGCTATTCCCTTATATTCTCTTTAAATAAATTTCCCGATGTTCTTTTTGAACTACACTGAGCCGACTTAATTACGATTTAATAGCACGTGACTCCGAGAAAAAAAAGAGCATCCAAGAATCTAAGTTTGTTCGTCCGATCAAATGCAGTATCTCCGCATCAAATAACTACGTTCAAAACAAGACACCATGCCAGTGGCTAAAAAGTGCTTAGCTTAGTCTTATGTTTCTATGGGCTAAATTAAAGCTATGTCTGCTACTCAGTGAGTTAAAATAATGCCAGGCGAAAAAAAAAAGATTTGAACGAACTGAATTGGAAATTATGGAAACTTTTAAGTAAGTGGAAAGTATATTACCAATAGATAATTCTCTCGCCGATGTCTTTCGAGACAAAAAGCAAGCTGCTATATGTTGTTTTGGCTTGGTATTGTTGACCCGTTCAGTTTTTTTAGTGATTGAATGGATAAAGAAAACTAATCATACCAACCTCTTCTCTGCTTCCTTTAAACCATCTTGAAATGTTCTCCACTCGATATTCTCTCCCCAACCTAAGATTAATTAAATATCGCTGCTAACGGCTGCTTTCAAATATTACAATAATATTGCACTTTTTTCCTATAACACCTCCTACCTCTATCGAGAGGTTCTTCAGGTTCACAGAGAACAGAAAAAGCTAAACTGAATAAGACTACAGCAACATATTTCCACGTCTTCATAATGCAATGTCCTTCCCGAAGGCATAAATTTCCGCCCGTGCCGGCGCTCAAATGAGTTCCTCATAAAGAAAGGACAATATTTCTTTCAGCCACCTGTTGTAGTGTATGGTTGTCCCATGCAAAAATGGAAAAGACGAATAAGACGAAAGTGTTTTGACTGGTAGCACGCTCTTCTTCGTTAAATATTTACTGGTGTTTTGTTTAAGGTGATGGTATCGGTTGGTTGAAATACTAGTTAGAAATAGATGGATATGGATCGATTGACACTGCAATGGAGGAGCGAGGATTTTCACGTATTGAAACTTTGTTAGACGGTCTAGGAACCAACGATGGCGTTTCTTTGTGCGAGTGATTGGCTATATGACGTCGAGGGTTCATCTCGCAGCTCCCAAATGGAGCACCATCTTTGCATTGGGCCAATTTGCCACTGTCCCCTCAAATGGGCCGTTCATTTTTGCAAAGGTCAAATCGTAATCTTTAGCCTTCCTTGATGTTTGACTTACTTTCAGTAAAGTACTTAAGAGAAGGACATCGTTATTGCTTGCTTTTATTTTTAATTTCATGCGCGCAAATCAAACCAAATCACGCGATTTGTTTAACGCCAAAGAAAATGTTTATATCGGAGCGTGACCAAGATCATGACACAAAGAAAGAGCAAAGCGTTGTCTATTACTTTATTGGTTTATTTCCCAAAATGAGTGTTTCTGATTGGCTATTACATTGCGTAACACATTGACGCGAGCATGACGCGGCAGCATTGTCCATGCTCTTATCAGTCGACAGCGGCAAATTAGACAATTAAATTGCGTGATTACAAGCAATTGTGCAAGTGCGTGTTGTCCTAAGTAGCGTGTATATGTAGATATGGAAAGAACTCAAGTGAGGCCATCGCTACTGTGTGCATGTGATGGATGAAGAACCTTCGCTGATCCACAGCATCAGGAACTTCTAACGCAACACCCAAGGACAGAGAAAAATCTCTGACCCGGGTGGGAATCGAACCCACGACCTCCGGATTAGATCACCGTTGCTGTGGATCAGCGAAGGTTCTTCATCCATCACATGCACACAGTAGCGATTGCCTCACTTGAGTTCTTTCCATATCTACATACACACGCTACTTAGGACAACATGCACTTGCACCAGAAACCCACAAGGGTTGAAACGTGTAACGGCCCCTTGTGTGCTGGGAGACAAGCTTTTGAATATTCAATTTGCTAAGTACCATATTTGGAACAAAAAAATATGGTACTTAGCACTGAAACATTCAACCAATCAGCGGAAGGTTCTTCATCCATCACATGCGCACAGTAGCGATGGCCTCACTTGAGTTCTTTCCATATCTACAAGCAATTGTGGCAAAACTAAAGCAAAGTTCTGGTGTGAGTGAAAAACCGGAGTATCCGGAGAAAAACCTGTCGGCCCGGGGCAGGGTAGGGAGCCATAAACGGGCAGAATTGGTGTAAATTTTATTATTATTATTATTATTATTATTATTATTATTATTATTATTATTATTATTATTATTATTGTTAAGAGAAAAAACTTTTGCTGTGGCGCGAGGTTTTCGGCTTTTCACCAAAATACATAACGCTTTTTAAAGGCGCTGTTACACTGTGAAATGTTTCGTGCAACTTGTCTCGCAATGTTTTGGCGACATTGTGGCGGGACAAGTTGCGCCGGCAAAACATTTCAAAGTGTAACATACGCCGCAACGGCTAAAATCGTTGCGAGACAAGTTGCAAGAGCCGTTGCCGAAAATAGAATTAAGTTCTACTTTTCGTGCAACTTGTCTCGCAACGATTTTGACCGTTGCAGGGTATGTTACACTTTTGTCCCGCCACAATGTCGCCAGAACATTGCGAGACAAGTTGCGCGAAACATTTCACTATTTTGTAACAGCGCCTTTAGACTAGAATGCACTGCACAGCGACCAAAATGCATTGCTCTGTGGAGGAGCCTCGCTTGACACAGTGAGGAACCATTATCGACCTTTGAATCGTAAATGCAGGGCCGTAGCCAGAAAATATGACCGAGGAAATGTCCTGATTTGACGTCACAAACTGATTTACATTACTCTTCGTAAACATGCATGCAAAGTGGATTGTGACGTCAAATCAGGACTAGACTCACTCCCCTTCTGACTCGGTCGTGAACATAAGATGCCCAGTTTTTCGCAAGTTTTGAAGCCTATAAAAAGGCAGGATTTGTTACAAAAAGGAAAAAAATGGCCGCAATGCGTTTCAAACAGGTGCAAAGATTTATTTTAGCGAAAAGAATATTTGGGTGTCAGGGGCACTTTAAAGACAACACTGGAATCGCGCGTTATTTTAAAAATTCACTAAAAAATGACTGAGGCAAGTGCCTCGGTTTGCTTCATACTGGCTACGGCCCTGAAATGTCTTGTGCTTACACTTCTGCTTTCAGTTTTGATCAATCCCTGGTCACCTCGACTTATGAAAACCGTTACACAAACTCATTGATCATATCGTGGTCAAATTTTTTGCTGCGGAGCGCGCGTAGCGAGCGAGTAGCAACAAAATCTGGATTGAAGAAAAGATGGAAAAGTATGGCGACATAACCCTTCTTGGTTAGTGATGGGGGCGTCCTCAACATTATTTTACAGGCATTTGTTGATGAGTACCGCGACATATTTAAACTTCCATTTTCGCTTCTTTCAGATGGTTTCATTTAAAGAGCGTTTTACCCCATGTAAGGAGTTCGTATAATGAAGCATCTCACCACGACTCAATCTAGCAATAAAAAGGTTAAATACCTACAGAACTGATGGTCTATAAACCACGACGGCAGTAAACTGCCATGTTTTCGTTCCTTAAAAACTAAAACAAGGGGTGACCCGAAAACACTGACTCCCGGTCCATGGACCCCTCTACGGACTGGGTCCAAGGACTACCCTTACGGACCACCCTAAAACAACACAGAAATGAAAATAAATAAAAACTAAAGATTTGACTTACCAGTTGTCTGGATAGACCACTCGTGTCACTCGTGTCGGCGAAATCTCAACCGTAACGCTCCGCAAATTCTACAGACTAAGGCTCAGGCTCGGGTACAAAGTCTATTAATCACATATTGCCCTTTCCTTCGCTGTGGACCGGAATCCTTCGAAAAAGATTGATAATAAGTAAGTTTTATTTGTATTTTCTTTCTTTCCCTCCGCCATTTTGTTCGGATCATTCTACCGCGGGTTTTTGAAATCGCCCCAGGCTTCACGATCTCTCTGTCCTGAACAAAATGATGGAAGAACTCAGTTGGTCAACTGCGAAGGAAAAGGCAACACCTGAGCCTTAGTCTGATTTGCGGAGCGTAACGGCTGAGATTTCACCGGCAAGAGTGGTCTTTCCATACAACCCGTATATACAAATTTTCAGTTGTTATTTATTTTTAATTCTGTGTTTTTTGGGGTGGTCCGTAGAAGGGGTCCGTAGAGATAGTCCGTGGACCGGTCCGTAAGGCAGTCCATGGACCCGGTCCGTAGGGGGGTCCATGGACCGGGGGGCATTGTTTTCGGGTCACCCTAAAATAAGTCCTACTGACTTCAAGTTACGTCACCTATTCTTATTAATGTGCCAACCAGAGATCAATTGGCTGTCGAAACAAAAGATTCTTTTGCACTGTGGTTGGCAAAATTTAAATAACAAAAGAATTGCTTAAATAAACAGTGAAGTGTCCTGTACACCATAACTTTGGTTACCAATTATAAATGATGTCAATATCAACAAAATGTACCG
>NC_090874.1:4539345-4554345 GCF_036669935.1 Montipora foliosa
GATATTATTTTATATATCTTTTTCAGGTGGAGGCTTCAAAAAGCGTTTTTTACTCAGAAGAGTGTTGGCTCTCATGGTTGCCGAGGAATCAGTTGTAAGGAATTCTTTCCGTTTCTTTCGTGTTTTCCCTGTTGTCGTATCGAGCACGACCCAGCCTCCTATCCGCTGAAGATGTCGGACCTGGAAGCCGTAACACCAGAGTACGTCAGTAATGTAGCGGTGGATTATTGGCGTTTAAATTCCTCGTCACGAAGTGCTCCTCCCTTCGCAGTGATGTCACTGTCACCAGACGCAAATCAGCGCATTGATTGCCAGCCTGGGCACACGGTGAAGTTGCCCCCGAGAAGTGTCTATCAAGCAGATGCCATGGTAACTTCGGCTGCCGTTATGGCGATGAGCCCGGAGCTGAATGAGCCTTTTAGAGATCTGCAGATTATGCTAGGACTCATTTTAAGGAAAGGATTCAAGACTAAACAGCATCAGGAACTACCATGTCTACGTCGGCGATTGTATTCTGGGGTAGGTAGAGCTGAGATTTCCGTCATAAATGATGAGACCGGCATTTCAAGTGAGAACGAGAAAAAGCTTGTAGATCACGAACCGTAGGGGAGGTTTTCAAGGCAATGGCGCGTGATAGCCATCAGAACCGTTACGCGTGTAGAATAATTTATTTTATAATTCATCAAGAACTCACGAGATATTTCCACAAATTTCTCTGCTACATATTTCCTAAAAGTATGAATGAATTTACCTATGGGCGAAAAATCCACCCATTTCTCTTTGGTAATGCTGGAGGGTTCAAAGCGAATCGGTTGCACTTTTTAAAGGAGCGCATATCAACACGGATCACAGTGGTAGTGTTTGATAACGCGTTCGTATAAAAGAAACTGGCCGGTTTGAGCTTGATATACCAAAGACTCGTGCTGTGTATGTGAGGCCAAATGTCGAAGAGAGTTTTCCGAGTGATCTATTATCAGCTACTTATAAATAAAAATGAAAACTCTCAAAATATCATTTTTGTTTTACAGCTGTTGGCATTACTGATTCAGAGTATTGCTGCTTTCCCCGTAATGTTCATTGCTGTCATCGCTCATGTAGACTGGGACACTAAGAATGAAGAATTATATGCTGTGGTAGTGCTTGTTGTGTACTTTATCGTTTTTCTTGGTATCGCCGTCATGCCAACCGGAAGAGATCCAGCCCCATGTTATGATCGGTTTGTCAGGTAAGAAAGCACGGGAAAAATTTCCCGGGTTGCAGTTGCTGTTGTTGCCCCCACAGCGTTTTGGCTTCTGGGCCAAAATCCGAGGAGGCAACCTAGAAGTTCCAACCCAAAAAGAAAATTAAGAAAAAATTGGTAGATACCCAGAGGAATCAATCTCGGTTTTGCTCAATGGGGCGCGCAAGATGGTAGCCGGTATTGTTCACCGCGTAGGTCATTTAAAGGTACCTCAACACCCATCAAGATAATCTTAAGCGGGAACAGATGAAGTGAAAAATATTGCTATAAATATGATTTTCGTCTTCTCAAAACCACTGAAGTGCGATACTGCGCTCTGAGTCTGATGCCGAAGCGCATGGAAACATGAGTGTAGTTTACAAGAATGTTTTCTTTTGTTGTTGTTGTTGTTTTTTTTTTTTTTTCAAGCAGATGGTGCCACATCCACTTGTACCAGGTTCGATTTTTACGAGAGGTTCTCAAAGTCAACAACATTGGCCCCAATCCTCCGGCAATACTGTCGCTAAGTGACGGAGGTCGCCTGGAGAAATATGGTTTACTCTATCTGCTGAAGAGAAGGTTAAAGAAGATCCTCATCGTTGATGGAAGCTTCATCCCACATGAAGCGAATTATTCCAAGAATATCTTGAAATCGATGGATCAAGCGAGAGAGCTGTTACATTGCGAGTTCGTGGGTTTTGATGGCCGTGATGTGAAAGAGCAAATGCGTAAAGAATATGTAGACGCTGCCAAGGGACGTGCAAAGCCAAGACATTTCCGCTTTTTGGTTCAGTATTTCAAGGAAGAGGAAGATGGTACTTATTCTAAGGATGGTACAGGTGAGGTTATGATAATTGCTCCTCGTCACCCGAACAAGGGTGTTGCGCCTCACGATGGAATGGGTACAACATGGGCAGATTACGGAGAAGATCTGGACGCAAAAGACTGGGGTCTAGGGCCCGTTCTGAGCGCAGAGGAGGTGGATCGACTCACTTTTTGCTGTTGTGAATGCTGTCATACAAGCTTTGGGTGTGTATCAAAGATCTCTGAGAAGCTCTGTATGGGTTTCCCGAGCACTTCGACGATAAATCAATTTTTTACGCCCTCGCTCTTCACCGCATATCACAGAGAGGGATATCGCACATGCGTGGAATCAGCTGCTGAAGAATTCCTAACAGGCAGGGAAGCTAATGAAAATGTTTAGTGTGTAATATGCAACCTCTCGCCTGCTCTTTTCAAGAAGAGCGTGGTTTTGCCACATCATTCTTAAAATTTCAAACTATAGCATAGCTTTCTCGCAAAAAATTGTTTTTCTATCCAGAGAAATGCGGTTCGAAATTGGCCTCTGTATCGTTGCTGAAACAATAATTGTTAGCTTTTCCGATGCGATTTGCCCATGATTTTCTAATTGAAAGTGAGAAAGAATTCATCCTATCCTCCTGGAGTTGACTCATTTTTATTCGTTTTAGCATTAGAATGTTAAGTCTTGTCACTAGCCGAGGAAATACTGAACGAAACTATTTGTTTCGGTGCTTGAAATGAAAAGTTTGTGTGGTCAATATATACTTGAATTAAATTACCTCAAATCAATATCAAATGGCTGTGCAAGGGCAATAGTAATGATGTTAATGTAAGTTGACTATGCATATGACTGTAAAACCAACATTTGCTTTGAAATGATTCCCAAAATAAATGATATATTATTATCATATCATTGTGTTCAGTTAGAAATTACGAAAGAGATCTTTCACGTTTCAACAAAGTTACATTGGATATTGGCTTTCTGCAAAAATGCAAGTTGTTTCGATTCTTCCCCAAGTTCCTTGATTTCAAGCTCAGTAGACGCGAAGTACATTTTATGCTCTTTGCGCCTTCGAAGTTAATCGATGAACGTATTTTAGATCATTTTATTCTTTTAAAAAGTGACAACTTTTATGTTCGATATCCCAAAGTTTCTTTTTAATATCCCGTATCCCGTTAATTTTTGCAACAATATCCCGTACCCTATGATTTTTTAACCTAAGTATCCCGTATCCCGATAACCCCTAGTAGGGCCTCACGAAACTTTTGTTTTGAGCGTGACCGTGTGATGGCGTGACATGCATATGGAGCAGACAGTCTATGCAGGACAAATTAGTCCATTAACCTTCTTGCATACTCATTAGCATTTAGTTATGGGAAGGTCACCCCAGACTACTCCTAATTCTGTAAGATCCCCTAGCTAATCCCCCAGAGATATTTATATATACCAAAATAAACCCTCTATCTTTCCCAATCCTAAACTAAATCATATTTCCCCAAACCTAGCTCAACTTCCTAAAACGCTGGTAAATAAAAACTGTCATTTTAAAAGAGCTACCACTAAAATGCTGTGGTAAACCACGCAAATTATTTAATTCCTTGTAAACATCCGTTAATTAAATATATTTTCAACGAGGATACTGAGACGTCAGCGGCTCCTCCTCGTGATCCGTTTTGTCCCAGCGATCGCCAGAGAAATTGCACAAGCACTTCGTAAGCCGTGTAAGGTGACGTTCTGATCAGCAAAAGCCGATGTCTGACCAGTATACAACGTAAGTAGCGCTTGAGCCGCGGCCGACTCAAAAGGAGCCAGAATAACCTTTCCCGATGGGTTTAAGGGCATAAACAAAAATTGGAATCTCTAATAAGTCGCACAAGCTAACCTAGACCTATACCACAGTGACCGGGAATACAGTCAGGTCTACATGACGCTTAGGCCATCACCGTTTTTTTTTCGTTTACAGTCGAATGCGTTTCCTGATATTGGGTTGGTCGGTCGGATTGAAAAAAAAAACCAAAAAAAAAATCATAAGCATTCTCGGAATCGGAGGCCTGGTACCCCGACACTATGATAGCTGTGGAGCCAGGAAAACAACAAGACGTGAACCCAAAATCAATATGGCGGAAAAGTTGGCGGATGTTGTGGCAAAATTAAGACAGCGTGCGAAAAAGGATCAACCACCGAAACTCCTGTGCGACCTAAAAATGGCTTAAAAACGTCGTTAACTATTTTTTTTTTAATGCCCAAAATTTGGATCGGTCGGACGACGCGAAACGGAGAAAAAAAAGGGATGGCCTTAACGGCAAAAAGGTTTGAGTTGCCATCTCGCAGAGACTTTGTGAATGTATGATTGTAGAGCAACCCCTTTTGCTCAGGAAAATAAAGCATATCTTTTATCTTCACTCCGCCCAGATCTCCGGCTCTATGACCACCGAAAAAGTGTATTTTGAAAAGGGCTTGATCTCTTGCCAGAACAAACAACTGGGATGGGGGCAAGTCTGCGCGTTCATGCGGTTGATTATTTCCGAAGACAACATCACCAAATCCTGAAAAAAAGTAGGGTTCAGCTTGCCTAGGGAGATCTCTCACTGCCAGCTGTTCTTCCCTGATGGCTACCAAGTAGGACCGGCTGCAGGGTTGGCGAGCCCGGGTACGAGCTGTCAATAGCCGATCTACCATACGTCTTGAACATGGCTCTCAATTTCCCAAAAAGCGAGTCAACCGAACCATACACTAAACGGTTAGGGCACAAACAGGAAGAAACACTCTTCAGCAAACAATGGACACGTATCAAAATGTACTACTGTCTTACCAAAACCGTCTTTCCAAATCAAGAAATCAACGACATCACCTGGTAACGCTGTGAAAATATCTCGTTGTTAAGTAGACTCCAAGAATTTTGAAAATTCCACTTCTAAAGCACTCTTTTGCCTCTGATATGAAGTAGACTGTCGCCTACCAGCCAGAATAGATCTCCTTGCGTTCTTTAGAAGACAGGTCTATAGGTGCCTTGAGACTCTTCAAAGTTTGGCTAGTTCTCTTTTTACGTTGATAGCCACACCCCTGATCGTTCCAAAAGTCATAATCATTGGGCTTGGAACAAACTGGCAAGAAAACTCGGGTCACCATCGGCAAAGACTGAAAAGAAGAATTTCACCGAATTTGGCATATGTTAGATTGTTTACAACAAGGTTGTTCAATACGAACCGCCCAAAGGTCATGCGGACATGATCCAGATATAAAGCCATGTTTCGAATGAAAAAGAAGCACATCAGCTGACCCTTTCTTGGGTGCCTGGATTCTGCGGGTTGCCAGCACATTCAACAATGGCCACCACCCGGGCAAAGGGGACATCATCGGTACCGCTATTTTAACAGCTGCGTTCTCCGACGCACTGAAACACAAAAAAAGCCCAATCAACGAGAATAGTGGAAAATCGTATGCATTAATGTGGGTATATACCATAGCAAACAGAGATATCTTGATTAGAGACATTGACACCCGCCGACTCAGGAGTGGGCTAAGGGGTAAAATGCCTCAACGGATTCCCGTGCACGTTACGTTGAACTTTCGAGTTTAACGATATCAGCTCAAGAGTATGTCCGTTAATTCCCCCAAAATAGCGCTGCACAACTCCCCATGATTCCCAAGAAAGCATAGCATCGGAACGAGACACTCTCCTGGAAAACCAATCGGCACGGTTCAAGCGTTACGAAGGAACAAAAAATATGCGTAGAGAGAGATTTCTATTCACTAGAAACTAGAAAATGAGCATTTAAATTCAGGTTAATTTTAATTTCAACCTACGTTGATTTTTTCAAAATAGGTTATTATGAACTGTCTAAAGAAGGGTTTTCCCTTTTTTGGGGATGGATTTTTAGGGGGGCAAAAAAAGAAAATAATGAAAATAGACACATTGATTAAATTCCTCCTCCATCTTTCCCTTGCCTTCAGTTCTTCTTCCACTTCCCATCTCTCCCTTTCCTTCCCTTTTTTTCTTACTACCAACGGACTGTGACATTTTTACCTTGAGCTTCCACAACATTCCATGCCGCTCCAAGGAATCGAAGATTACGTCTCCTCTGTATTGACCGCCAAGCCACCGATTGAAAACAGCTAGATATTTTTTTCTCCCAATGAGTTTAATCTATTTCCAAGCCCTCACGACAACAACCACCATTTTGCACATGCGTAAATGACATAAAGTGAGACTTGAAAAAAATTTCAGCTCATCCACAGTTATATGGCCGCCGATGGAACTTTGAGAAGAAGTTAAAGGGTGGCAAGCAAAAATTGCTTGCATGAGTCCTGCGCGTTCCTTTACAGTAATTCCGCTGTTGCCAAGTGAGCCATCAGAACATGAAGTATCACGCGAGCATTCGGTCGCTAAGTAACGACCGTGCTACTCAAAATGGTGAGTTTCGACCCATGGCAGAGGTTTCTTTTCCAGTACTTGTCAGCAAAACTAAAACCCGGCTCCTTAGCTGTTGCGGTATCCCTATCCATGCATTTACTTGTATTTTCAGTCCGTTCTGTTATGTCACTGTATTCTTGTAATGTTTATTGGACAAAGCTAATAAATAAAATAAATAAAATAAAACAAGAGCCTAGAAAATGGCTTCTGGTCAATGGATTATGAAATCCTTTTTCCTGACTTTTCAAAATTTTGTTTTCACTTGATTTTGATTATTACGAATTCGAAGTGAGCAAAAGATAGAGCACATTACTAAGAAAATTAAAAATCAACAATACATCATGTATGTTTCAGTTTTTTATTTCTTAAAAGATAATTCAATATTGTTGCTCCCTGCCCTCCAAAGGAGATTCATCAATGAACAACGGCATTCTAAGAATCTCTGAGATAGAAAAGTAGAATCATATCGGTTATCATGCACAGTATGCCTAACCCCAACCTCAATGCTAACCATTTAAAATCAGTGCTTAGACTTATAAAGTACTCATGAAAATTTAAGCTACACTAGGTTCATCCACTTACCTCTATAGGACCAATTTACTTACCAATATAGTAGACGTACGTGCTAATAATTGATGGATTTTTGTTGATGTTTCCTACTTTCAATTTCAACCTAATTTAAGATAAAAATGGCCTAGGTTGAAATTAAAATTAAACTGAATTTAAATTACTGTAACATCTACATGTAAAGAATCATATGAAACATATAATGTCGTCGAGAAAAAACATTCTGACTGGCAAGTGTTTTACTTATAAAGGATTTCAGGAGAAGAATCACGTTGATCATTTTATTGTCCGTCAATATAACCGTCGCTAATGGCAACGTGAGCATACATTGGCTACGCCATAATGACTTCAGGGAAAAGTGTTTTATTGAGTTTTCAAATATAGAAAAATGTGCCGTCAGTTACAAAATTTGCCACAAGAAAACACATAAATTTTGTACCGCGACTATAAAAAGTTACCATCAGCCAAAAACATTTTGGAAGGTTTTTGCTCTGTTCAATTTTTCTATTGTACTTTTGGCTGCACAATTACGTAAATCGCAAAATGGAAAGTGACATCGATTTCAGCGGCAACCTGTGATCAAGTTACCTTGCGTGTTACTGACAAGTTACGAAAAAAAGGATACATCTGTGATAGCAAGACACCGGGTTTTTGTTTTTGTAAGTTTGCTCTTTTTTTCTTTCAAGTGTCATAAAGTTCGACAAGAAATGTGTGGATTCAACACAAAGATCACAAAGGTTAACCATTGTTTCTGCAAAGTCAAAAATTCACTCTCCTAGACGACGTTATTCAGTCCCCAGCTAATTCCATCATTTTGGAAATCATGAAGCTGCTTTATTATTCATCAGCGTCACAAAAATTCCTGCCAATTTGGGGCTCATTTGTTGAAATCCAAGAACGCTTCCAACATACCTGTTTATTTTCGTGAATTATGCACGCGCTGCACGCCTATTTGCCACCACAGACATTCGCTCTCTTACAACGCGGTGATATATGTGTGTAGTGCACCTGTAAAGTCAGCCGAAACTATATATTGTCATACCCGAGCTCCTACGAGTCTCCTACAGCTCAGTTGTGGATTATCCGAACCAGTAATCGAAACGAATTTTCTGCAAAGGAGCACTCGGGTTTTTTTCAGAATATCCCCGAGAGATCATCGAACAAAAATATCCCTCTTCACTTGTTTCATTACTTGTTAGAAAGGTGACCTTAAGACATGTTTACTTTTACTCTCGATACAGCATTCATTGCGGCATTATCACGAGACTTACGTATATATTCTAGTGATATCTCAAACAGGATACCCTCCAGTCCGCTTAGTTTTCCCTTTTAGTGAAGAATGAGAAATGGCTTCTTTAATAACTGACCGTACAAGTCACGTTGACTTATTGAAACTAACGGCTATCTTAATTTTTCCACACCGGACAACTGAACAAATTAAAGACTTCTTAGGCTAGTAGGTTCTGATTCCTCCATGACACCGTGAGTTGTGATGCATATTTAGCAGGGTTAGGAATAATACCTCTCTCAACCTCGATCGGTAGTTGGTCAGATGACCGCAGATATTTAATTTCCTATCTTCGGTTGTAAGCCACAAAAACACTCTCTGCACATCATTTCAAGGAAACATGAGCAACAAAACACAGTCTGTATCATTCAGTGTATATAATCGAAAAGAGCACCTTCTGTGACTCTAGCCAGCTTTCAATGGTTTAAGGGCCCGATTACATGGCGAGTTTCAGCCCGGGCTGGAATTTCTCTCCCCCCTCCGGACTGAAATTTTGTTGCGATTACATGATGAATTTCAGCCCGGGCGCAAAAGGCAAATTTGCGTGAGAATTTACTCGATGCGAAAACACAATTAGTGCGCATGCTCACGTTCCTTTTCCAGCCCGGACTTAAATCTCATTTCGATTACATGGACTTTTTGCGGTTTATAAAACCTGGCTAGGATTTTCAGCCCGAGCTGAAACTTTTTCCATGTAATCGCCACTATCATTTCAAGAAGATTTCTTTGAGAACCCGGGCTGAAATCTCAGCCCGGCTAACCGGGCTGAAATTCTCCATGTAATCAGGCCCTAAGTCAAGGCTTTCCTCTCACTTGCCGATCAGCAAAATAATTCCCTCAACCCTGGGACGCAACATAAAACGAAGCCTGCAGGAAGAACTCAACTGCGAAAGAATTTCAGATCTGTAGAAATTTCTTGGTGGCTTTTTTTGGCTCGTCCGAAAGTTCTAGCAACCGTTACGTATACGGGTCTAATCAAAAAGCCTACATTCCATTTTAGGAGCTTTAAGTGTGATTCTCAAACAAACTGACGAAAATGACAGAATTAAGTTATAAATATTATGCTAATTCCAATCACAGTTGTCTCTTGCTCAGCTCAGTAAAATTCTAGCGCTCTTCGATGTGGTTTAACAGGGTTTAAAATGTCTGGCTCACTCTTCAGACTCTTCTCCGTGACTTTTTCGAAATACCGGATACCAAAGTCTTAGTGCGCCTCGAGAGCCTGAATTCAAATATTCGAAAATCTGGCCCATCTTCCTTCCGAACAGATATTTTTTTGAAAGTACTCGTCTTTCGTCTTTTGATGGAGCAACACACAAGACATTTACAGCTCATTTACACTGCGCTCATGACGTCATTGTATAATACTGACAGTTGATGTAGGTTCAAATGAACATATTGACTTTTCAATCTCCATATTTGTTTTGGCAAAGTCGGAGGGCAGAGAGATAAGAACCTATTACTGTTATCACTGCAGCTCTTTACGACCTCACAGCCTCGCCGATATCAAATGTGATGTCTTGAGACAATACCGACAATCGATGTTCTATCAAATGAGCTTATCGACTTTTCAATCTTTTTAATTTTTTTTAAAATACAAAAGTCGGGAAGATAAGAATCTATTATGGTTATCGATGTGGAGAATGTAGCTCTTTCCCCCTCTATTTTCAGTGGATACACAGCTCAGTTGGCACTGAGTGGGTTTAATAATGTCCGTTGTTCAGTTATGGCAAATTATTAAAATTATTTATCATTGACAATAGTTTTGTGAACCTCTCCCGAGATAGGTTTTAACAGCTGCGTATTGACTCTGTCATCATCTACTGACAACTGAAGCAGATTAGACTGTTTAAATAATCCGGAAATATCGAATTAGCTCTGAATTCGGAGATATTACCCTTCAGCCCCTCGAAAAAGTAAGGGCACCCGGCTGTTGCCGTTTAAATGTGAATTCTATCATTTTCTTACAAGGTGAGTTCTGTTATTCAATCTGATGTACTTTGCTGTAGCAAGTATTTTTGTACTCTTCTCTCTTTTAGCACGATAGATAATCTCTTAAGAAGTGCACTTATTCGCAGTAATTTGCTGTTTCGCAACTTAAAAGACATCGGACAGACGATAAAATAATAACTGTCCAAACACAGTTATTCTTTCGGGCTTTCAAGGGGAGCAAAAAAACGAGGGCACACATTCTGACTGTTGTCGCTGATAAATTACAAATCTTCCCGCTCGCTAATGCAGTTAGGCCTAACTCAGTGCTGAATACGCTTCAGAAACCTCCTCATCGAAGGCTGCAATAAAGTGATCAACACTTAACTAATCGCCGAGAATTTGATGTTTTAAAATTTTTAAACTGATCATAAGAAAGATGCGACATCTCCATCTTCGCCGTCTTCCGGAGTTGAGCAGATGACTTCGTCGCTATGGTTTGATAAATGAAAAGATAGTAGAAATTTTTAAGCATTTGTACTTCTCAGGTGACCATCTTCAAATATTTATACTTTCCTCCATTGAAAAACGTGGACAACCTTACCAGAAGGGTAAGGGATATATTTGGAACTCAAGAATCCCGGAAATATCTATAGGTACCACCGACCTGCAACTCGCTTGTTCCACCCCTCCCCCTTTTTAAGATAAATACAGTGCTGAAATAAAAAAAAAAACGTTAAATGCAACAAATTGTCCGTCTTGAGTATACTGGAGAACTTAATTTCAGTGTCTTTGGAGTCGATTTGTCTTTTCCTCGAAATTAAAGCACTATTTCCTTGAGAGAATTAACTCTTCTATTTTTAGAGACTTCTCACCGCTGCGAATGTCAAAATGACATCTTTCAGCAAAACTATTCAACTTCAAAGTTTCAAGTTCAATTAGTTTTAAATTTGATTTATATCTTTTATCCGACACACCACACATTTCTCATTGATTGCTTGGCCATTTATTTCAAATGAAGTCCACCTTGCAAATCCTCTTTCCTCGTGATTGTTTATAACCAAGCCCCGAAGCCTTTTGCCACCTCAATAGGGCACTTCCCTTCCTCGTTTCCTCACGAAGCGCCTCCTCAGACTTTAAAGTAAGTTTGTTTTTGTTGTTTTAATGAAAATTACATAATTGTATACTGGAGGTTATCTAGAAAGAGCAGTGTGTTCCCGGTTCCTCGAGGAAATCCAAGAGCCACTTCTTTGGTCCGTTTGCGGAGTTCAGTATGGAGGATTCGACGTCCACTCGACGTCCCGGCTTTCCCGTTTCGTCAATCCTGCGACAGTGCCTCGAGAGGTCGCTCAGTTAAACATCTTCTTGCTCTTATTGGCAAAAAATTCTAAACTTCAGAGGGCTCTAAAATGCCTATTATAGCTACACAGTTTACGAAACGCAAGTCATGAAATAAGAAAGCGTCTTTGCCTAGCTTATATTCTTATTTCGGGTTATGATGCTTTTCACATCTTTTTTGACCAAGCGAAGTGCACATTTAGGGTGCATTCGATCGACTGTATTCCGGAATAGGAATACATGGAATACAAGTTGGAAATCCTTCGTTTTTGCGGAGATTCACATTAAAATTGTCAAACATTTTCTAAAATGCTATTTTAAACATATTTTTATCATCCTTGCAGCTTCAAAACGCGCCAAAAATAGCATTTTAATCATTACTCCACGTATTCTTATTCCGGAATAGGGTCAATCGAACGCGCCCTTACAATAGAGTGATCTCTATTCATTGAGAAGATAGCGTGTACCGAATAGAGTTGCAACACCTGTAGATGGTTTTCAATCTCGTTATAAGATGGCCATTTGGGTGCACAAAACAATAGCAAATTATCATGGCTCATGTTTTGCGTTATAATGGAGTTAAATTCCCAGAAGCCTTTTTTTCTCTATTGTTCTGTGCACCAACATGGCAGCTTTGACATCAGGTGAAAACCATCTATATATATATATGGGAATAAAAAAATGGTTTCCAACGTGGTTTCTGCCGGCATAAAGTGCCGCCATTTCTGGTGACAGCGAGCATGCGTAAATTGTACTGTCACTTGAGATATGCCACATAATATTTAACTCATGTGCCAGCTCAATTAGGGGATCCAGAAACTTTGCAGTTGACCCGATGAAGATCTACCAAGGAATGGAAAATTAAAGCCTTACGAATCCTTTGTGGAAAAAAAAGGCAAATTGAACAAATCTTTATAGTAAATGTCACGCTTCTTATCTGAACTGACAATGGCAGTGTTATCAGAGTGGACCAACGATCATGCATATTTGGCTTTTGATAATTTTGCAGAGTTCTTGCAATTCCAATAACCTGTGACCCAAGGGTCGTCAGTGTAGGTGCTCATTGTTTTGTAGTTTTAATTAATCAAAGGATTTTAGGAGTGCCCGCTAAAGATGATAATTGTGAAATAAGTGATTGAAGATTAACTTAATAGCCAGGGGTGGATCACATTGGATATATTATGGCGGCACTATTGAAGAGGAAAAAAGTGGCTCGGACCAAATATGATAGAAATAAAGTTCAGAAAGTAATTTGCTGTTTTCTTCGATTGTATTTCTTCCCAACTTAAGTTCCCTTTTACAATGGACCACTCGAACGTGAGTTATATAGAACAACTGATGTACAATTGTCCTAGAGAAAACATGTCCTCAAAGAAAACCACACTAGCCTTGGACTGAGTACTTTTGCCATTTGTGGTGGCAAGTCGCGCATGCAACGAATCTAAGAATCCGCTTATTGTTATATTTACCACAATAATTACATGAACTATTAACTGAAGTGATGCTTTGTAAAAATGTACTTTTGAACAAAACGCCTCCGTTTGCAATTATATATCAAGTGACAGAATGGAAGAAGGTACTTCTTAATTCAACCATCGAGACGAAAAAACCACTATTCTTATTATACTCGCACAACTTAGCTCTATCCAAAGATTTTGTTTCAAGCAATCTTCAAATTTGTGAACATTTGTTCGCGGTCTCACGAGCGTAACCAATACAGCAAGTCGATTGATTTTGCGCAGATGACAAGTAATTACAAACCGGTTTCACTTAGAGACAAAAAAGGTCCAAATGCTAATCATCGGCAAGAGCTATAATATTGACCGTACGAGAACAGGACATCATTCACTCAGGTACAGCTTCAGCTTAAAAGTAGGAACGGTAGCGATTCAATCTCGCCGTCACATGTATTTAACTAACGATTTTAACCAACAGGATTGACTTGAAGAGTTGTTTACGATACTAAATACGTATTAAGTTCTGAAACCACAGTTGATAGGTTAACCCGCATTATCTGAGCTCTTACTCTTACAAGACATGGGTAGACATTTCTAGTGGCCAGTGCAGGTGCAGCGAAAATAATGTTAACTCCACCACTTCTTTGAAGCGCGATTTTTTTGTGATGCAAAGTGGCAAATGTACGAAGTTTATCAAACAAAAATCGCGTGTTTTGAACAAACTAAGTCAAGAGAGCTCTTACAATTGTCAACTGGTGAGGATCGGTACTCCAGCTAGCAACCGGTTATTATATTTACCTCAAAATAATCTATTTTCGGAGGCCAGCCTTTGCAATGTTTTCCTGTCCCATTCCTACAGATAACAGCATATTTTTCTACTGAGTAACGATATCATTTTATTTCCGCTTCAGTTAACAAGAAATGAATGCAGGCTATCTTTAGGACTTGGCTGGAATATGCGAAGGAGAAAAACAAGTCAACAGCCTAATTTGAAGGCCGTTAGAACGGTTGTGCTGGGAAAGGATGGAGTCGGAAAATCAGGTTAGTTGTTGGTACCCAGTTTATTCAGTTGAAAATGTCGTGCCTGGCAATATTGGATTATATCCCATGGCAAGCATATAATCGTAATAATCGGCTTATCGGTAAATAGCAACAATATCAGAGCACTCGATTTTCATTTATTGCTTTCGAAAAGCAATATGGTACTTGAAAGTTCAAGTGTTTTAGATTATTTGTCTGACTCAAGGAAATAAAGAAATTAAAAGTTTATTCAGAGCCAATTGAATGTCGTATCAATTAAAGGAGACATTGAAAGCAATATCTCACTACGCTGCGCAAACGTAGACATGTTGTCTTGTTGTTGAAAGATGAAATATTCACAGCAGCACAGCAGTGGAGACAAGTTCTTGAGATTTTTTTGACATAAGATTTGAAGACAAAGCTGACAAGATAAAAATTACTTTTGTTCAGTTTTCAATCAATGAAGTGTAAGAACAACAAAATAATTCTTGACTTTCAATTGATAAAAGCAGAGAAATGCAATGTTTGGTTCTGTGACAAAAGGAATCACCCCACGATATAATTGGATCTCGTGCCGATACTCAACTACAAAGTTTTGGAGAAGCAATATTTTTACCTTCACAGAATATGCTGGGTTCCACCTGAGACATAAAATTATAACTATTTTTCTCTTTTTCGTCTGTCCTTGCCCTTGTATGTATGGTTACATAATCGCTTTCAGTTACCATCTGTTGAATACTGGAAGAAAATTGAAACCGGCTGTTCCCATAGCTCACAAGTTATGAATGAAAATAATAAACCCGCCTGTGGTACGAGACACACTTAACAAACAAATGAGCCTAAACCGAGACATGATCTCTCATGTTCCTCTCCTTGAAGTCATTTGGATAAAAGTGTTTCTTGATTGTTTAGCAACATTTTAATCATTGATACATTGTTCATATAAGCTTTTAGGTTCCAACGTTA
>NC_090874.1:4559345-4574345 GCF_036669935.1 Montipora foliosa
TTTAATTTTTTGTTGTAAACAGCGCCATCGAATATTTATAGTGAAGGCGCTATATAAATGTATTATTATTATTATCATTATTATTATTATATTGTTATGTAAATCAGCTCTATTGATTTTTAGTAACACCTTGGTTTTATTTTGATCATTACAGAATTCACAAACAAAGTTGGATGGCTGCTTACCAGGTGGAGACATATTTCTGGTTCTGTACTCTATTACCGATCGAGCAAGTTTCGAAGAAGCTACGAGAATTGGACGGCACATCAGAGAACGCGTAAAAACAAACTCAACCTCTCCCATGCTGATATTAATTGGGACAAAAAGAGACCTGGGACATCTTCGGAAAGTTGATGAAACGGAGGGCAGTGATTTATCAGGGGAATTAAATTGTCCCTTCTACGAGATTTCTGTATCCTGTTGCGACGGATACAAAGAAGTGTCGGATATGCTACGTGGTGCAATAAGACAGTTCTTAGAGAACGGAAAAAATGGTTCGCAAACCGATAAAAGGAATCAGTCTTCTTCGCTTTTGAAGATGAAGGAAGGATTCATTAAACGAAGGGGTTCTTTTAGAAAGAAATCGGCTTCCTTGTAAATGATTTTGCATTCTGACCAGCTAGGGAACAGCTAGTCCGTGGAAGGCCAATCAGTGCTTTTGGAAGCACTGTAAGAAATTCACGAAGAAAATTTCGGGACCGAACGCAACCGAAAGCAGCCCGCGTTAGTGTGGACACTACTGCTGCCTTGACGTTCGTTGACGGCTTGTCCAATAGCCCATTTCCTAGTTGCTGCATGCCTCAGTTTCAAAGGGAGTCCTGGTGCACAACCATTCAAATGGAAATTCGTTGCATATTCTTATGCAAATCAAACTCATTTCCCTTTCAATAGTTGAGCACTAAGACTCACTTCGAACAAGAGGCAAACAGCAACTCGGAAATGGCCCAATAAGGGCCATATGCATGTGAATGCTATCAAAATAGATGGTGTTTATCTCAAACCAAGTACAGAAAAATTAATAAGAACTTGAAAATCTGCGATACCTCCATAAGTTATAATTCGTGTAAAATGGATGCTGGTCTTTGTTCCGTAAGGGTTAGCATCAGGTTGTGCGGAAGAGGAGCTGAAAAAAGACGGGACAAACTTGGGAGAGACTGGCTAGTCCAACTCTCACAGAGTCCTCGACGACGCCGGCACCTCCGAATGGTTAAGAATAATTTCGCACAAGATGTCAATCAAAGTTCAGGGGTCGCGGAGTACGTTTGAAAGTGGATTGGGGTGGGGAATAACGAAAGTGTGAGGGGAGGGGGAGAGGTTTAGAGGAAACACACCGTAGGAAGTAGGAAAAGAGTGGGGGGGGGGGGGGAGGCTATAGCTCTCCCAGTGCCTTTCTCTCCGCGGCCCCTGATGAAGTTGTAAGCTCTTGGTCATGAGCTCCTGCAGGAATTCAGGAATTTCGGTCTTCGAAATTACGAAGGGGTATTATTTTCATCCTCAATTCTTTGCGAAAGAAACTAAGGTGTAACATCGCGACATCCAAATCGAATTTATGACGTGTCCTTGGAGTCTGTTGGGAAATTTAAATTGCACTCGGTAAACATTTACCCCAAATCTCGTATATGAGCTAAGCCTGTATTTTCCCCATGCCCGCGTGTGTCTTCCGTGTGGCTATAGAAAACAGAAATTAAAGTAATGCAACGCAAGCTTTTGAAGAGTTATTGTGTTTTGATTTAGGGCCGAATACTCATGCGTATGTCCAAGATTCTGCGTGACTCCTCATTCACGTCCCCAGTGACCGCGATTCTTTCTTTCAGTACCAAGAATAACGACCTCTGGCTGGTTCCGAAACATTGCTGTAATCTTCTAAATGACACCGCCATGATGAAGGGTGAAGCTTCATCACTATTCTTCGACAGTGTTTAGGATACCGCAGCCGGAGTCGTAGCTGTTATAGTTGGTATCTCTGCGGTCTTTGTTGCCATGGTAATTGAGGACACTCGTCCCCCACTTCTTGACAAAAGCTTCCTTCGCCATGAGCGAAACAGTTTTTTAATTAAACGTTTGTAGCTGTTCTTAAATTCTTGGTTTAAGAAGCCATAAACGAGTGGGTTGATTGCAGAGTTTGAATAAACCACACAAGATGTTATAGCGGCGAAGAGATATGACACTGCTTCTCCTCTAAAGATCGTAATGAGAATTCCAGCGAAAAATGGACTCCAAGAGAAATAAAACAGACCAATGACGATCGCTTGGAAGAAATATAAAAAATACAATTAATAGGGCATCTCGAAAACTCCCTAGAATACGTAATTAAGCCCCATTTGCTCCTCACCAATAGATTAAATAGTTTCGAGCCGCGAGTCATAGTCTTAAGGACGGTGCCTACTAATTCAAAGGTATGTTTGCCCCGATTTACGATTATGCAGGAAAGGTAGATCTTAACAAGTGTTATTGAAATCCAAAATGAAAAATTGGGGGTAACCACGCATTTTTCAAAGATAATTCATCAACAATATTTGTAAAAAGCTCTAAAATACAAATCAATGTGTGGCGTTCTTTCTCAATTTGAAGCTCAATTATCTCTAAAGAATGCATGGTTACCCCCAAATTTCTTTTTGGATACCAAGAGTACTCACGAAGATCTACTTTATCTGCATAGTTTTAAACCGAGCAAAAATATCCCGGCATTAGTAAGCGTCAGCGATAGGAAATTTGAGTATCTGGAGATGCGCAGAACTTATGCGCAATAACAATAGTAGGCACCGTCCTTAAGATCCAAAGAAACCAAACATTGGGACATCACTTGGTCTAACCCACTGGGTACAAATTCAAGCCGGTTGTTCACTAAACAGGGAAATCGGTGACAACCTGACGAATTGACGAAAATTCGTGATGCATTCTATTTTCGTAATTTTAGAATTCTGTAATGTTTTGGCATAATAGTAATAATGAATAATGAGCTTATTTACGTGTCAAGTCGTCTAGCACTAGGGCACTAATGGTCTTTATTGGAATTGAGCCTGCAGGCACATTTTCTTTTGCTTAAAACTACGTGCAGAAGAGGCTTAAGCTAGGGTCAATTTAATGCAAAACGACCCCTTAGCCTCGTTTTCCGCACATTCAGTAAACGGCGCAAAAATACCTTTAAATTAGTAAGCACCGTCCTTAACTCAAGTCAGAATGATCAAACAGTGGTTTTTTGTGGAGAGGGGACAAACTAGAGTACACGGAGAAAAATCTCCTGGAGCAGAATACAGAACCAACAAACTTTACCAACATGGGACGCTGAGTCTAGAAACCGAAGCAGGGCCACAATGGTGGGAAACAAGAACTCTCACCACTGCACCAGCCCTGGTGCCTAGTTCCGGGATAGCCGTTTCAAAGTTGTAGTAGGATTTCTAACTGTAAAGATTAAGTTCGGAAAGTGGTTGCTACTTAAGGTAAGTGACATAAGAATACGGAAATAATAAGCTTACAAGACAAATGTAAATGCCACTGTGATGTCAACACTATGGTTCCATTACACAATCGAGACTTGACAAAGCAATATGAACGATTTAATGTCAAATAGCAAGAGACCTTCTCACTTCGTCAAAAGAGGTCCCATTCTAAGATATAAGTCTTATGAACGCTCGTTTATAGTACCTGTCGTTTTAGCAGCCTTTGACTCTCTTCTAAAGCTGAGACGTTTGCTAGCAGCAGCTGAACCTCTATCGTACACCTTCAAAGCTGCAATTTTCCTCTCTTGGCTTCGCGCGAGGAAAAACATTTTAAAATAAGCAGCAGTGATAACCAGTGTTGGTATTGCGCAAATAAGGGCGAAGAATAGCGTCATATATGTGCTTTCCATTACGTCACCATAACGACAAAGGTAGTGTACGCTGTACATTTCCACGGGCTTCGTCCCGACACCGAACAACGGTAGGAAAGAGGTCACAAACGCTGTCAGCCAAACAGCGGTGATCGTTACGTATATTCGGTTATTTGTTATTATGGTTCGGTACTTGAGCGAGTACGAAATAGCCAAAAAGCGGTCAGCTGTCACTGCCAAAAGATTCAGCAGAGATGCACTGAGGCTGAAGAGGTTCAGACTCAACGTCATTTTACACCACATGAATTCTCTCGCCCACTGATACCATAGAAGCTCCGTAATTCGGACCGGAAGTAGGAAAAGTCCAACCATGAGATCAGCCAATGCCAGCGACAAAATGAGATAACACGCCGGGCATCGCATTCGAGAGTTTGTGTAGATTGATGCAAGTACTAAAAAGTTCGCTAAGATTATCGTAATGGCCAAGATAATAAAAAACACAATGTTAACAGTAACTTCAGGGGTGAGGTGAAGACAACATTTCTCACTGTTTGCACTCCCAGTCAAATTTTCAGTGGGCTGTGGAGTCCCTGGGGTGACATTTTGTTCTGTCTTATCCGAAAGCATTGCGCGTTATCGTTTAATTTCTTTTGTGTTTCCCCAATATGTCTGATTCCTGTGGCTCTCAGTTCGAGAATTTTAAAGCATCAGGCATCAGGTCCTTCTTCCTCTCTACCACCTGCGGGAAACGAAAAAACACAAGATTATGCACGCGACAAACTTCAAGTGTTCTTTGCAATTAAGCTTCGGTTAAAGCATATGGGGAGTCGAGCTTAAGGCCAGACTGAAAGGTTGCTTCAGGATTACGTGGGAATTAACATTTAGTTTGATTTGTCTATGTGAACCGCGCATGTGATTGAGCAGCGATGGATTAAAAATTGTAAACTTTATTTTAATTTCTACGACAGTCACTCTGGCATTTCAGTCGGGCAATATCTTACAACTGGAGGCTGTTATATTCCGTAACAAATTATGAAGCAAAAATACCCATAAACATAACAAGTCCCTTTAATCGCGGGCCCAGTTCGACTCAGTTAATTTCTTCCTTCTCATAACTCAGTCAGCGGTCTTTCTAACTACCTCATGTTACTACAGAGGCATTTACAACCCTTTGACTAATCTCCCATTTTTCAATCTCAATCCTACAACCATACTTCCAAGAGCGGAGAGGAACGGTTTAGGGAGAAGGGAGAAACGGCCAAAAATTAGTGGGAAGAGGGAGAAAGTACGTCAAAATATAGGGAGACGGAAGAACCAGCACGGAAGGGAGAAGAGAAGACCTGGTGTGTGCTTGTAATTATTTACGGTTAATAGAGTGGTAAAGTGATGACGTCACAAAAACTAAATTTATGAAATTATGAGATTTACTGAGATATTCTGAAAGTACATGATCAAGAATGGCCGCTTGCCAAAAATCAGCATATGGTTGCAATATGGGGGTAAGATATTAGCCCTTCCATGCTTCAGTAAGTCCATACAAATCCTTGTAATTTTGTCTTGGTTCTAAACCGTTTAGAACAAAGACAAAATTATAAGGATTTGTATGGGGTCACTGTAGCATGAAAGGGCCAATATCTCATCCCCAAACCGCAATAAGATGCTAATTTTTGGCAAATGGCCATTCTTCATCATGTAGTTTCTGAAGATCTTCATGAATCCCATAATTTCCTAATTTTAAATATTTGTGACGTCACACTTTACCACTCTATTGTTACCTACTTTTCTGTAGTGTGGGGATTGTGCTCTGATGAACTTTGTACCTTGCTCATCTGGACTTTGTACCTTAGTTTACGTTCCCTTCTGGTAGTGGATTGTTGTTAACCGGCTCTGTACCGTTTTCAATTTTACTTTGGCCCTTGTAGATAAACTTTTAAACTCTTATGCGGAAAAAAAAGTTTTGGGCTTGGGCATACTGACTATAAAGTTTCATTCTGTGTTAAGGATACATTACGGATCATTGGAATGGAAGTAGACAGTAATCTGGATTTCACTGGTCATATATCAAATGTGCGCAAAAAGATTACATGTAATAGTCAACGTAACCTTATGATGCGCTTTCCAAACCTTAAAGGGCGAGGCCATGGTGAGCAAGAAATGTTTTCTGTCTTCTGTGCGCTGCATGTGTGTTTAGGTCTTTTTAGTCGTCAGTAATAAAACGAATAATGCTTTCGGATTTGGTGGTTCCACTAGGTTTTCAGAAATGTACTTAATCTTAAGAAATAAATTTATTTTTTACCTTGGAATCGTGCTTTCGGCATTCCGACATATCGTAGGTAACGGCGCTGAGTTTTGATCTTTGCAGCAATTAAACTGTCTCTCAAACATTGATCTTCTGGCACTGTGTTACGTAAACCCCCGAGATCTTTTAGTCAAGGCCTGCTAGTTTGGCAAGGCTACAAAGGTAGGGTAGGGAAAAATCAGGGAGGAGGGAGAAACGGCCCAAAAAATTAGGGAGGAGTGAGAAAAAAAACGGGGAGATATAAGATATTTGCGTACCTGTTCCTCTCCCCTCTTCCAAAGGAGTTGAATGTTCAGGCTCGATACTTTGAACTGAAACAGGGACAAGAAAAGCCTAGGTCGGACTGGGATTTGGAGCATAATTATTGGTTTGAGTTGGTAAACTAAAAACAAAATAATGATGGAAGGCTGGCTGTACGGCTGTAAGCATGCCGGATCACATCACAGGTCGCAAGGTGATGGATTCCTCTAGGAGCCATAAAAAAATAGTACTAATGTCACTTCATTTCGTCGTTGTTCAATTAATGTTTTTACAAGCGGGAGAATAGGTTTTAAAGGCGTAGGCCGTTGCACAGAATAGCGGGTAACAGAGTTTGATTGCGTGGGAAGATAAAACGTAAGTACAACTGCCCATGAAACAACCTTCGTTTTCAAAGAAAGTGATAGGCCCAGCCCTATCCATTGAAATTTTCCATTCTTATTAGCATTTTTAGAAACAAAATGCATCTGTTACGAATTGACAAATATAAAACTTAACGCTTCATCTTTACATCGTGCTCAGTTAAATTTTAAAATGGAAATTTTATGAATCCTATATCTCTTTGAAGAAATGTAATATCCATCTCTTCTGTCAGAGACCGAATTACCATAAAAAACATCTGCAACTTAAAGGGCTTGTGAAACTGAAATTAACTTAATGGTTGTATGATCGAATTTTCTTGAGTTACATGCAAATATACGTTCTATCAGCGGGACGTAAGGCAATCATCGTCTTCCTATGCTCGGCGCTTTCAGTGAATTCAAATAGTTTAACATTGTTTCTGATCTGCGAAAGGAACTCCTTCTGAATTTCTGAGCTTTTTAAATAGTGTGCAGTGTACTTCACTAATTGGAAGTTTCCTCGTTAAATATAAAGTTAACTAATTTCTCTGAATGACTGCGATCATAACTCTTTGATAAAAAAATACGACACATTGACAGAACATCTTGATGACAGTAGTTATTTACTATTTTCGATCTCGCAGGTTGATCATCGGTTTGCTTAACTGAACTGAAAAAAAGGGCAAAAACTCCCGAATCATGGAATTCCATCTGGATCTGCGTAATTCATTGTAAAAAAAAACTCTCATTTATGACTCATGAAGATAGATAATTTGGGGGGGGGGGGGAGGGGGGACAAGTAGAACACTCATTTTCCTTGAGGAAAATAGGGTTAGGAATTTGGGAATACCTTTTCAGACCCTCCAAACATTTTCACAATTTTCGGGTAGGGTGAACCAAAACGGACCTTCCATTTACATTGTAATGACAATTTTCGGGGATTTTGGCGAATAGTTAGCAACCATCCGTCGTTCCGTCTCTTGGTTAAGCGAATCAACAACAACAATAAAAGCCCTCACTGACTTAGATCCTCTCCTCACAATTGAAGAAGTCGATGGTCTTGGGAGGCATCAGAACTTTAAACGCAGTCCCTCATTTCGCGTGATCTTTTGGAACATTTTTTAAAACCCAGATTATAGTTTCTAACTGGACTAAACTCGATGAGAACAGTCTCAAAAAACGCTATAGCTCCTGATGTTACGTTCGAAATTCACCGCAGTTGAGGTTATACTATGAAACGAAAATATAATTTACTGAAGTTTTTATACTCGCGGGTTCAGTTTCTAAGTTCCTTTGAAAGGGACAAGAAGGTGGCTTATAATTCCTGAAAGCTATATCTTGACATAACAAAGGGTATCACTACTTAACTTAAATTTCATGGTTACCGTATCCTTACTTCTTTCTCGCATTAACTCAAGTTTCAGTTTGTTTTCAATTGCGAACATGGCAATGTTACAGTCGTAGTTCAATTTCTTTGAAAGTTTTTAATATACATTGAAACCGAAAAAGCATCCAACCGTATGGTACAGGCTGGAATAACTTTGACAAGCATAGTTAAGGGCTCAATATTTTGGTCAAACTTACTCAGTAAAAATAAAAATTGGAATAAAAAAACCACTTTAAAACCAAAAAATCTTAACGAAACACTGAAGCCGATTTAACAGTTTCAAAAACACGTTAAAAGGGGAAAAAAACCTTGAAAAAATTGCGGTAAGCTAAGTCTCGTGATATGCAACTTTTTTTCATTGTGTGTCGCGTGCCGAGTGCCTTTTGTCGTGTGCGCAAAACGTATACATAATTTAAGTATTTTTCTTTCTCCATTTTCCTTCAATGAAGCGGTCTTTAGAATCACTCACCCATACGAAACAATTTGAAAAGAAGTTTAAAGTGATACTTGCCCTTGCAAAAATTGAGTGAAGTGCAACACTTGCAAGTTCAGATGCAAGTGCAGTAGGAGTCCTTGTTGATCATACGCCGCGCGTGCCAAAAGCCTAATGGCGTGTGCATCAAATGTACATCAATTAATTCACTTTTTTGTCTAAAGCCGCGGTGCCTGTCAAGTTTTATTCAACGGATGCATTTAAAAGATTGAGCGATTTGTATTGATTACGACGCACAGGGTGCCTGATTTCAATCAAAATAAACCTTGTTTACTTTCGTTTAATTTTCTTTACTCCGCTAAAAAGTGAGGGTATAGACGCATTGAAAAGACCTTTTGCACGCGTTCATAAGCAAAACCTTCACTCAAGAATGCATCTTTCGAAACAACTGATTGAGCGCGCAAGACACGGAACAGTTTCACCTGCATATCCTGATTTTGTATCAAATGAATATGTGCGCATGTTTTGGGTGTCATTCTATTTTCGCGAGTTTTATGCTTTGAAATTAGCTTTCCTTTTTCCATGGTGTATCTTCTGTTTCTCGCGCTGTGAAAGTTTACTTAAAAACACAATTTACCTACAAAAACAAATTAGATGACAAAACAACACTTTGTGGAGAGATTTGCAAATTTATTCCATTAGCGTGCATGCAAGCTGAGTTGTACAGATTTAGTTTTGTCCAATGAGTATCTTATTTGACTGAGTGAATGAATTCATTTATCAGAAATCTGTAAAAAAATCTTTCCGTCCATTTGTCTTGCAATCGGGAATCAGGAATTGACCTGTAAAAAGGGGTCGAAAGGCCTTTTCGAGCCGCAGGAAAGGTGAATGACTTTTGAACTTCTTAATTTGGTTTTTGCCGTGAGTGGAAAGTATGACTGTGTTTTTCAAACAAATGATAATGAGACTTCATAAAAGAGAAAATTATACAATCAAATACACCTACTGAGAAAAACCCAGTTTATGGCCCGGATTTGGCGCAGACTTTGTGGCAGATAAAGTGCAGTTGGTTTTGTAATAAAATAGATTGCAGGGTTCAAGCTGAACAAATGCAGAGGATAGAGTTACAACTTGAACACGCGAGGTTGTTGTCTGGATGATAAAATAACATCCGAAAGAAGACAATTGCTCGAACCCAATCATGTTAAAAACAATTATTTTTTTGTCTGACGGACTAACCCGTTGATTCACAATAAATATTTGGCTAAAAAAAGTAATCAATGTACAGAAAGATTAAGTTTTTTCCCTTATAATCTGATGCATCACTGCTCGGTGAGCTCAAATTCAACTTGAATTTTCGTTCTTTAGAATGCTGACAACATCGGCCTTAGCAAAACATTTTAACATCGTAATTGAAAAATAAAATATTCATCGAATGTAAGGTGAGGAACCAAGTGCCAATTTTAATAATATTTAATAGCCTCCTTTTCTTTTATTTTTTGGTAAAGCAATCACTGTTTTTAATGGCGGAGCTCAGGCGCGCGAAGCGCGGCATCGGAGCACCCCGGATAAGATTTTTTAGGAAATATATCCATGCGAGGAATTTTGGTTATGACGTCAGCGTCCGCCCGCCCTCCGGTACATACTGTATGGGTGCAGGTGGGGAGGGGTAAGGCCGGACAGTCTCTGGGGACGGGAGTGTTCGGGCAATTTTTCTTTGGCGGGAATCGCGTACGCGTGGAAGCGTTGCATTTGGCAACCCGAGTTGTTCTGGCGGGAAATCATATTAGGGAGTTTAAAAAACCACGACAGCTACGGCGACGAAAACGTCACTTCAAACCGTTAGTTTGAGCTTTCCTGAGTGCTTTATGATGTTTCCACCTTGCTTGTGTGGTACAATATGGGTGAAGTATGCTATAGCCAGATTTGAAGAACAGAGAGAGAAGGAAAGATTCACTGTTGTTTGTCCAAGTAGTCGTCAAAATCCGAAAATAGGGAGCTTAAGCTCGCGCGTTTTTGAGACGCGGACGGCAACCGGAAGTTAGCTGTTTTCCCTTTTAACTTCTTCTTCACCACATTTATATTGCCGCGAATATATTTTCTCCATTAAAGATAATATGTATAAAAATGTGCGAGACACCACTGTCCTGGCACGCGAAATGTTCTCTTCCGGTCGTCGTCCGCATCTCAAAAACGCGCGCGGTTAAGCTTCCTAATTAGTCATTTTACGTTGTTGGCTTGACGAGCAAGGGAGAGAAGTGTACAAAAATGCGTACCGCACGTGCAGCACGATCATTTTTTCCTCTTTTAACCAATAGTATTACCGCTTTTTGGCGTTGTCGTTGTCGTAGTAGTCGTCGTTTTGACGAGCAACGGGATAAAGAGCAGGAAAGACCAAGAGAGAAGAGCCGACGAATTTGAGAAATTTAAGTGAAGAAAACCTTCGAGAGAAGCCGGGGAAAGGGAAGAAGAAAAAAATTCAATGAAGAACACCGTAAAGCTGAGAGAAATAGAGCGATAGACAAAACACTTATTTACTACGGTTAGCTTTCAGGTAATGTTCTGTAATGTCTTCTTAATGCAAGTATCGCTGCCTCACATATTTTGTAAAACGCCAAAAAAACTAAGATGGCTTGAAAACGTTTGCAATTCCGTGTTGACAGAGATTTTGGCATATTTCAACAATCACACACCACGTCGCCATTCAAGCCTACAGCAGACATCATTGGCGAGTTTTCTTGTCATCATTGTCTGACTATTTCGTCATAGTTCCCACCCTGGTCAGAGTTTTTCTATGTCCTTGTGTGGGCCCATTTCCATTTGTAAGGCTTACGCTCATATGGTTCATATGGGGTAGGAACCTAGCACTTCACATTACATTCTATTCAGTTAAGCTTATTATAACCGAACTCTCAACGCAGTATAAATTTAATATATTGGATTGCAGTACATTTGTCTGCAACGAATGCACTTGTAAGTAATCATTATGTTTGGGACAGTTTACGTTCTTTTTGGCCAGATAAGACCCAAAATATACCCAAAATAATCCAAAGATCTTGACGCCAGATAAGAAAAGCGGTTTGATCAAGCTCGAACCTGTGATTTTCGGCAAAGTCTCCAATAGCGATTGAGTTATAACAATCGTTTGTCTTGTTTGTTACACGGTTTTGTGGCCGGCTACGGTTGCTTACTTTGGAACTAAATAAGCGACAATCATCGAAGGACTTGTAAGCGGCGAGTCCCTGTTTGTCGTATTCAGCATATTCAGTGGAGTGGTACATTAAATGGAAAGGGACGTTGCCTACTAATTCAAAGGTATTTTCGCGCAGTTTATTGAATATGCGGGAAAAGCATATGTTAACGACTGTTACTAAAATCCAAAAAGAAAATTGGGGGTAACCACGCATTATTCGAAGATAATTAATCAACAATATTTGTGAAAAGCTTCAAAATACAGAGCAATGTGTGGCGTTCTTTTCCAAATTGAAGCTTAATTCGCTCTAAAAAATGCGTGGTTACCCCCAATTTTCTTTTTGGATACCAAGAGCACTTGCAAAGGTCTGCTTTCTCCGCATAGTTTTGAACCGCGCAAAAATGTATTAATAAGCACCACCCATAGGAAATCCGAGTATCTCGAGATGCGCAGACCGTATGCGCAATAACAATAGTAGGCACCGTCCTTAAACTGAAATATTGAAATATCTTATAAACTCTTGTTCTTAGGCCATCGTAGCTTGATTAAGAAAATAACACAAACAGCGGTGATAAACATTGTATTCCAACGCATTTTTATAAAACTTGACGTTTCGTATGCTAGTCAACACACATTTTCAAAAGTGATCGTTACAATTTTTGAAAACTATATATATATCGTAAACATTAAGGGTCTGGAACCTAGACTGATAAAAATGATCTGCAGCAGTACGTGTCTAGACATAATGAGGAGTAATAGCTAAAACAGCAATAACTTCTTACTACTAATATTGACATTAAGGGAAGGCTTTAGCTCTTGAATGAAGTCTCTTTAATTTTGCAGTGAAACTCAGTTTTTACACACGCTCAAATGTCAAAGTGATCCCATTTAATGTCGTGGCCAGTGGTTTTCACATGATCAGCAATGGCTGATGAATGGTCACTTTTAGCTAGGGCCTTGAAATGTTCTGTTTTTCTGTCATGGAGCCTTCGCTTTGTTTTGCCAATGTAGCATTCATCACAGTTCCAGCAGACAGCTTTATAGACGACCTTGGACCTCTGAGATCGGTCACTTTTGACAATGTGTGTTGACTTGCATACGAAACGTCAAGTTTTATGAAAATGCATTGAAATATCGTACAAGCCGAATGGCGCCGAGGACAGGAAATTGTTCATGATCTTGATTGCATGGAAAATGGATTGGGACAGAAGTGCAGGTCATGAGCTTCTGATTGGGATTAATAAATTGTCTGCGCGCATCGTCGGTTTTGTCTTTCTACTGATAGCATCCATTGCCGGATTAGCATTAGTTGCGCTTGTGGCAATTAACTTGATTAAAGTAAAACGTCATTGCTTCAACTGCAGCGGGCGGCGATTTCTATCAGCGGAGACTTCAAAACGCGCTCACTTAAACTCCACGCGCCTGCAAATATTTAAGTTCGATTTTCCGGACCTCGATTATCCGGACTTTTTCTCTGGTCCCAATTTTGTCATGAATATTTATTAGTCATGATCAAGATCCGTAGTCATATTCTTTTTCAAAACTACAGCGTTGAAAAGGGAAGTAAAGGCGATTTTTTTTCGCTTTCAAAAAGCAAAATAAAGCAGCGCTCGCACACGTCGTAACTAATGCAGAACTTTCGAATGAATTCTGATTGGCTTAGGGCCGATTTACACGGTACGACTTTGTCGCATGCGACAACGGCTTACGACAGGCCCACGACATGATTTACGATTGTTGTGTACGTCAGAAAAAATGTCGTAGCATTTTAAAACATGTTTTAAAACTCTGCGACAATCGTAAGTCACATCGTAGGCTTGTCGTGAGCTTGTCGCATGCGGCAAAATCGTGTCGTGTAAATCGGCCCTTAGAGTTTCTTTGTTGCCATGTTGTTGTTGTCGTTGTTGTTCTTCTTCTTCACGGTAGTTAATAGGAATTGACCATTTCCAAATTCAGTCTAGCATGTTTTCCAAATGACATCTTGGTACTTACCCTAACCGTGGGGTGAATCACAGCCACACCTGGCAGTAATCAAGGTTTTTTAATGGAGCCACAAACATCCTTGAAGGTCATTGAGAAGAATACTGAATATACCCAAAATAATCACAAAGATCTTGACGACATCCTCAAGGATAGATCAGAATCTTTGAAGATCTTTGGTAACATTATTGAAGATCCTTAAAGATCTTTGGTAAGATTAGAAAAGATCCTCACAATTCTTTGCCAAGATTCTTAAAGATCGGCTCAAGGATCTTGGTGAGGATCCTCAAAAATCTTGCCAAAGATCGTCAAGGATTTTAAAAGATCTTTTGAGGATCTTGTTAAGATCTTTGTGAATCTTTACTAAGATCTTTCTTAGGGTCCTCAAAGATCTTTATGAAGATCTTTGAAGATCTTTAAAGATACTTTGAAGATTTTCATCAGGGAAGACTTAATAGTTTCAATCAGTCACTATAATAACCATCCCCGTCGTCAAATCCAGATGCCTGTTCCTCAACATCAAGAAAAAGTATGTCAGAAATAACATTTTTGTCCAGGTTAGTTAGAAACTCAGCTTCTTCAATGTCATTGAAAATTTCATTGAAAACTGTCATTATTTCATTTGCCACTTCTTTGCTGAATACAGGAAAATTTGTCCATGATGAAAGAGACAAAAAAAATGTATTCGCACTTGCCCACTATTGCCTTTATAAGCTCCTCTCCAAGCTCTGAAACAAGGTCAGCACTACCGAACACAGAGGAAGTAGTCTCTGAACTTATTTTAATGTCTTTAAGCATGTTTCGAAGGAATTCTCTATCCTCCTCTTGTACATGTCTTACCATTGTTGGCATTTCCACAGTCTCATTCACTGGAGTTGTGTTAGGTGTTTGGGCTGCACTGAAAATAGGGTGTGGACAAAACCTGGGCCCGGGTCCATGGGCTAGTCCATGGGCTACCCTATGGGCTACCTCATTTTGATGATTTTATAATTTCACAATAATTTTATGTACCGCATGAGTTATAGGTGCGTGACAAAGAGCATTGGATGTCGTGACATGGACCGTGAAAGGATTGCTCTGTAAATCAGTACTTTGGGGAGTGCCCCAGATGTTCTTGTGGTTTTAATTAGGAAATCAATAGAGGAATTTAAAACATATTGTACATCTTTATGGGGAAACTCTTTAAGCAAAGCTCAACTATCCACAGAAAAACACTGACTCTTCTGCCAGATACATGTACCACGCAGACAATAGGGCCGTTTATACGAGAGAAAATAAGCCGCGGCTTACATAAGACG
>NC_090874.1:4584345-4594345 GCF_036669935.1 Montipora foliosa
CTTCAGATAACACCCCATTGGTCCTTGTGCCGAAACAATACATCATTAAGGATATGCCAGCAACTCTTGAGGACATTGGGCAAAATTGGAGAAAAATTGGCCATGATACTCTGTTCTCTGATTTCATTAACTTATTCATCAAGGACAGAGAAATACAGGAGGACTTTCTACATTCCTTGAAAGATTTAAAACATCGTCAGGGGATTGACTTTGCTATCATCCTTCCTGATGAGCCAACTTTTAATGAACTGACTGGACAAATGGAGAGAGAATGTGCTGATACTTTTTGCCGACCAAGACAGACAGGGAGATCTCTTATCTCTCCACGTATTGGTTTAATTAAGGATCAAGAGAAAGATCTGACAGTGTGCTTTTCATTTTTTCAAGGTATGCAATTTTGCTGAAACCAGTCTGCTCCAATCAATCCCATTAGTTGGGATAAGTAAAAAAAAAAAGAGGTCTCTGCACTATTGGTGCACCACGTTTAAAGTTTAAAGGATGCAGCTAATTACATGCCAAATGAATGATCAATCAAGGCTGTTGCCTAACAGGAGCCCGGTAGCCTGGGGCTCCCAAAGAATAGCTCTGGGCTCCTTAATTTTTCACAGCAATGCCTTTCACTTCATATGTTGGGCTCCTAAGTTCTCAGCGTTTTGCTCTGAGGGCCCCTTTAAAATTTTCTTAGGCAGCAGCCTTGTCAATAATTATTAATATTCCTGTATGCTACGACTAGCTTCTTACACTTTGTTTTTGTGTGCAGTATTATATTTCTGAACAGATAAAGGGCGTGTTTGTGTTACACCAATAGGCGACTCTTTAAGAATGAGACTCTTACCAGGCCCCCGACATGCAAAATAATGCCTTGAACTTCGAATGTTTACAAAATTGAAGGTAACAAAGGTTTTTTAGCCATTTTCCATGGTAAATCATCTTTAAAATGGCGTATTTATGCAGGAACTCCTAAGAAAGTTGTTGATTTATGTTTTATTTTATGAATTTTGTGCGTTCTTTTGTGAATTATGTGATTTTTTGTGAATTGTGCGATCGGATGCGATTTGAGGTCGATTGTGTGAAATCGCACCATTGTGTAATATCAGAAGGCCTGTAAGAGGTACCAAGATCCTGTATCCCCCCCCCCCCCCCCCCCCCAACAACAACAAAATATAAGTGAAGGAGGGTCTATGGGACAAGAGATAAAGGGAAAAGGGACAACTTTACTTTTTTGTAATAATGATGTACATGCTTGATATAATATAATTGAGTAAATAAACCCCTTCTGGTGACTTGTATGTCAGCTAATATTGTCCATGGCTGACAAATTGTCCAAAAAAAGTGAATACTAGATTGTGTGGTTCCAGAAAATATCCATACCCCCACCACGGAAGACTTTTTGATTTGCACCCCCCCTCCCCCCAGGATTTTCCATTCCAGGGGGGTCTTTGATGACCCCCCTCCCCTCAGGAATTTCCAGAATTTTCTTACTTATAAAAATGAAAGTGAATTAGTTACGTAATTGCGATAGAATTTTATTACAACAGTGTAAACATTAAGGTTAACTTTTAGAAAAATATAACGCTTTGTTAAGCTCATTATCCAGCTAAACTTTTAGCTTGTGGGCTATCAACTTTGCAAAGCTTAAACATTTGGGTTGCACGTCGACTGTTTCACGTTTTTGTGCGAACTTCGATGAGAACATTTCACTCGCTTAAACAACTTCGCAAACCATAGTAAATAAAACAGAAACTTACAAGGTTCCTTTGCCTACACATTTTGTCAGTTTCTTCAGGTTGATTCTTTAATATTTAGGGACCACACATTGATGCGGTAGGTTTCGTGAACGTCATCACAAAGGCGATTGTTTTACGATTGACGCCAAAATAATCCATCCTATTTGTAAACCTAGATATGGCAATTTATGTGCAGTCTTCAAATTTACTGACTCTCCAGCAGTCCTTCTCGCCGGTAAATGACACACAGCCTCACTGTTGCTTGCCTTTGAGCCACGGATGGAATCGAGAGGGCGACTGTTATTGTTTTTGGCGCGATTTACTTCCTCCAATGAGTAGTCAAACTCCTGTTTTAGAATTTCTAGTTTGACATAATGAACTGAACCTCAACAATCGTTTCCCGAGGCCGCAATAAATATTGCGTTTACTCAAAGAAGAGAAAACTTGACTCCCGGTTCCTGTCCGTGGTCTAAATGCCACCCACAAAAAAGAAAATGTCGTTGCACGCAAGCGTTGAGATGGTGGGAACTTGCGTCTTATCGCATTTTCAATGAGTTACTACCCCCAGTAAACCATAAATCCTATCAAAAATGTGTTTACTGCATGTAAAGGTAGCGAAAAGTGATACTCAAGTGAACGGAAGTGTTGGTTGGACGAAAAAGAGACAAAGCTGGAAGTCTGGGGCCGAGACTCCAGTTGAGACCACCATTTTGAATGTTTTGAATGCGTCCCAAATGAAAGACACATTGTTCTTAGCTTCGGGAGATTGTAGCCCTAGCTAACTCAAAGAAAAACGGAAACATTGAAGCTAATAGTATTAACTTTATCTCAAAACTGACTTTTGTTTCAAAACATCGTCCGATAGTGTGTTTTGTGCTTCAGATCGATCGAATGTTGCTTTCAATGTTTTGTATGTGGTTCGTGACCCTTTGGAAAAGTAGTTTCCCACGAAACCCCCCTACCCCTTGGAAATTACTGCCCTTTAACCCCCCCTCTCCCTCGGAATTTCCAATGGTCTTCCGTGGTGGGGGTATGGATATTTTCTGGAACCACACATTGCAAAAACCACTAGCTCAGATTTTCTTTTTAATGTTATTGTCACTATGACTCTGCAAACCGAGTTTATAATTAAGATGATGTCTATGCAGACATGAGTTATTGTGCTCTACCTGTCCTGTGATTTTACATCACGTGACATTAAGTAGCCAATAAAAGACATAGTTTGATGCTTAGCTGGTTTGAATAATTTAAATTAAATTTTTAATTTTTATGATTGAAGACACCCAACGTCATTTTCATTGGAGCCTTGTCCTGTTTTCAACTCTTTTTTCAGGTCATTCTAGTCCCCAAGTGTCACCTTTATTTCGAGCAGTTGGGGCCCACTACATGGATCATTTTACCCTTGCAGTCCTACATGGATTTTGTTGCAATTCCAGAGATCCTGATTTTAGAGTGGGGAATCTTTATGGTGTATCCCGTGCCAGAAAATGCTCCTTTAAAGGCAGGTATCTTTACGGAAAGAGCAAGAAGGAAGATGATCTGGACTTCTCACAATCTGTAGGAAGATTCTGTCGCGCAGAATTTCCAGAAACATATGCCCAATGGGAAGAAACTGTGCGAGAAGATGATAAAGTAAAGAAACTAATGAAGGATACGGAAGAGTCTTTAAGAGTAGACCCAGAGTTTATTAGAGTGAATGACTTAACTGTTACGTACTCTAATGCTTCCAATTCAGAAAAGCTTCGCAAGCCCTATGCGTCAGCCTTAGCTTCTAATGAAGAAAGGTTAAAGAGGTACAAGATGAGGGTAGTCAACTTAAATGGGTGCTTGCTCTCCAGGATTTCCCAGTGTGGTCGCAAAGACAACACTGCAGTTGTCTTAGCCATAAAAGATACATGTCAGGGCTGTGACTTGCCCCATCTCCAAGCTGCTATAAAGATGATTATAACCCATTTCATCAGAGCTGTCGTTGTCGCTGGTCTTCCCAAAGGTAAGATACTCGAGATTGCTAAAAAGCAGTTTTTTAGAGTTTTCATTCAAACTTACCTGTAGGTCAAATACATGTGTACACTGTGGCTAAAATCACAAATTACTGATTTTAGAATACTGGTATGTGAAATTTTGTTATATGATTTTCATAATCAACATGAAATGAAGGTAAGACAAATCATTACTGGTCCATCTTAGCAGTCTGTTTTTCAAAATTCCGACCGCTCAGAGAACCAATCAAAATTCTCCTTTTCATTTCAGACCACTTTGCCTATGCATGTACAAGAAAGTAACTTAATTACTAATTTGCAAGCAAGCCTGAGAAACCGAGGTTCGAATGGGATTCAAACCCATGAAATCTCTTACTACAATCATTTAATTAACCTTTTACGGAATTTCACTTGACCTTGCAATTGACATCCATGTCCCATGTCCCATGTCCCATGGCTTGTTTGCTCAAGTGACAGAGTGCCGTTCAAACATATGAAATATTATATACCGTTTTCTAAAATCAGTCGTACACTTTGCAACAACAATAATGAAAGAAATGCATATAATTATATTATATTATATGGGGTTTCTCTCATGAAAGACGAAGATGGGCAAATTCCTAAGGACCTACTGTACAGTGAGCTGGAATTTGGGTCGAGGCCTGTTGGCAGACCTAAGCTGCGCTTCAAGGATGTCTGTAAGAGAGACATGCTTGCCACTGGTCTGCCAACAGGCAACTGGGAGACTCAAGCTGCAGGTCGTGGGAGGTCTGTGTGCAGTCGGGCAAACCAAGTAGGAGAGACAAGACTGAAAACCGAAGCCAATGAAAAGAGAGCAAAGAGAAAAGCAGCAGCGGAGAAAACAGCGTCAGCACCAGCAGCATCTGACTATATCTGTGGTAGATGCGGCCGTGTCTGCCGTTCTAGACTTTTAAGTCATGAATCATGAAGGGAAATGTTGGTCGCAAGTGTGCTAATTCATGGACAAATGAAATGATATTATATAGATCACTAGTCGGGTGTGATGACCACTACACTATCAGGACAACCATGCTGGCAACATGGCTGATTGATCACTTAATGTGTGGCATTTATGTGGGACTCCCTAAGGGCCAGTTTTTCTATGTGATAACGCTGGATCAACATGTGATTCACAGGCGGACAAGGGTAATTAAAGAGTCAGTTGAGTAGATCCCTTTAGCCAACAACGTATCACCCCCAGGAGGATCGCAAATGGATTCACAGTCCAGGTTGAGGAGAAATTGAGAGAAAGTTACAGGAAACTCAACACTGGACAACTTCTGGGGAAAACTTTAATTGCCCTGAGCGGGATTTGAACCCACGTCCCCCTGATCCCCTGACCCGACTAATGATCAGGGGGACGTGGGTTCAAATCCCACTCAGGGCAATTACAGTTTTCCCTAGAAGTTGTCCAGTGTTGAGTTTCCTGTAACTTTCTCTCAATTTCTCCTCAACTTGGACTGTGAATCCATTTGTGATCCTCCTGGGGGTGATACGTTGTTGGCTCAAGGGATCTACTCAACTGACTCTCTCTCTCTATATATATAGTGTTCAAATGCCGCTCAGGGCAATTACAGTTTTCCCCAGAAGTTGTCCAGTGTTGAGTTTCCTGTAACTTTCTCTCAATTTCTCCTCAACTTGGACTGTGAATCCATTTGCGATCCTCCAGGGGGTGATACGTTGTTGGCTCAAGGGATCTACTCAACTGACTCTTTACATTAATTGCCCTTGTCCGCCTGTGAATCACATGTTGATCCAGCGTTATCACATAGAAAAACTGGCCCTTAGGGAGTCCCACGTAAATGCCACACTTTAAGTGATCAATCAGCCATGTTGCCAGCATGGTTATATATATATAAATTAAAATGTGGCCAACGGACGGACAGCTTCTGAAGCTAAAAACTACAAATTTATTAAAAACGTTTCGGTCTTCAGACCTTCATCAGTTTACTGTACAGCACTGGAACAAAAGTAATTATACTCTTATATAGGCCTGACTTGTTTACAACAAATTCTTAAAAATGTATAGAAAAAACTAACAAGAGCATTGCATAACTAAAAAATAACGATAAAGAACAAATGATAATAATTAACAGGTATAAAAAAATCCAATGATCATGAACTAACAAGATTTCACGCAATTGTAACACTTATCATAAAAAAACGCCCAGCAACGTAATATCAGTCATCAAGAGAATTAAAATGAATTCTATTCTTTGAATGGAATTCCTGTCTTTTGTTAAGACCATAAGGTGATAGCGTGAAAAGTTGGGCACTCCAATAAGCTTCCTTTGTAATAAGTAGTTTATCAACTTGCGTGCAATCATGGCTAATTTGATCAATACATTGAAAAGAAAAATCTTGAAGCGAATGTGAGGTGCTATTGAAGTGAACTGCAACTTCACAAGATTTTTTATTTGTAACCATAGATGATTTATGGTTTCTGAATCTAACTTTGAATACTGTAGTAGTGGAGGCGATGTACTGGTGTTGGCATTTTTGCAAGAGACCAAATAGATGACATTTTTGGAATCGCAAGTTAGATTGGGTCTAATTGAATACGATTTTCCTGTTTTGAAGCTACTGTTGTTGTAAACAAGTCAGGCCTATATAAGAGTATAATTACTTTTGTTCCAGTGCTGTACAATAAACTGATGAGGGTCTGAAGACCAAAACGTTTTTAATAAATTTTTAGTTTTCTTTTGAATCATGTTCTTTCGCAGGAACAAATGAACCCAACAAGTTCACCTGGCATGCTCCTAACTGTGCGTCTTCATAGCTCAGTTAGTAGAGCATTGCACTGGCATTGCAGAGGTCATGGGTTTGAATCCCATTGGAGCCACCTGAATTTTTCAGGTGCTATAAGAGACAATAATGAAATTGTCTCTTACATCGCCTGAAAAATTTAGTTTAAGTAATGTTTGCTTAAATTGGCTAGATAAGTTCGAGGATCATTTCTCTCTTCCAACAATAATAATAATACAACAAATCTTAGCTGGACAAGAGTTTTGTTACCTCAACCTAGTTTAAATTGTCCAGTACCCATGAGTCTTCTCTAGCAAAGTGGTAGAGCTGAGCAGAACTTAAGTAATCCAAAGATTAGCTGTAGGCACTTCTCCTGTTTGGTACACTATTTTTATTTTTTTTCTGAATGTCACTAATCTCTCCATTTCTTACATATTGTAACAGTTTATCCTGTTGAACCTGATGCGGAAGACCGAGAAAACGTAGAATGTGATTATTCTTCATCAGATGAAGATCTAGATGATCAAGTTGAACAAGCCTCCTCTAACACAGTGCCAAAGAAAGGTAATTCACTGCAAAAAAGTCACTAACCAAGCATTCTAATTCGTCAATGACAAGGAAAGTCATGGATAGCAACAACAACAACAGCAACGACCTTTTTGTAGTCAAACTAAAATGACCATAGGCTAGGAGCCAGGGTAGGCATTGGAATATATAAAAAATAAATCGATTACAATAAAGGTCGCTCATCAAATTACATGTACATAAGTAAAACATGATCTACTACACCAGTCTCTTACACACATGAATACACACGTGTACACACACACACACACAAACTCACAGTACTAATGCAGCTAAATGATTGATAATTTCACTCTAAGTGAAAGCTACGTAGGTTTCGAGAAAAAATGAATTAATTTTAATCCAAAATAACAATGGAATAAAAAGTAAAACAGACCCACAGCCGTAGAGACACTGCATGTACACGCAGTACTTGTAAATAACCAAGTCATGGGATCCCTGGATGGCGCAAAATTTGGATACGGGATTCATTAGCAACCTAATTATCATGATAATCTACTGGTTGCAAGCCTGGCTAATTGCCTTCTTTTAACTCCCCAGTTATTTCAGGTAGCCATTTAGCCCCTCTCTCTATTTCTATTAATATGTAATTTTGTATACAACATATTTCTAAATGACCAAGAGGGAAATAAAGCTTGTTGTTGTTGTTGTTGTCTACCTCGGTATTTTTCCATGAATATTATTAAGTAATCACATGATTTTTCCCTTGCCATTGGGAGCAATAAGCAATTGTAATAATTTTTTTCAAAGACTGCAGATTGCACCCGCCTCTTACAATTTTGTTGCTCTTTGAAATAATTTACTTCTGCTTATTATTCCAATTTTTAGTGATTGCACTTGAAATTATGTAATTATCTGTACAAATGACAGCGCCTTTACTCTGCGATCATGGCTTTAATCTGCTATCTTTTGACATAAAAATCATCCACGTGACTTCTCGTTTGTTTTAAAACGGTTTCCACGGAAGCTTTATTTCTCCACAATTTAGCCCTTCAAAAGCTATTTTACTTGACTGTTCGAACTTTTCCAAAAAGTTAGTTTTCCTGTAAGTACAGTAATAGCAATCTTTAGGTGCGACGTCCATTTCTATTTTGTTGTCCTGACCGCGCATGTGCGGAATGAGCCATTTTCGTAGTGCGCATGCTTTAATAGACTTTTTATTTTGAGTAATTTTAAGCTCTTTAATATTATGTACTAAAGTTTTTTAGGAAAGCGTCTACACGGGCTGGTTTGCAAATAACACGCAAAAACACTGATTTTAATAGTGAATTTTATTTGCAACTCGATTTTTGCCAAAAACAAATGCGCGAAAAGATACTTTTTTCACAACTAATGAAGCAAGGATAAATAATAGAGAGGAGCTCTAAGAGGAAAATTCAAACAGAACGTTTTTTTCAATTCATTGATGTGACCCAAAAACGCGCCATCGTTGCTTTCAGCGTGTAAGACTATTTTACAAGTAAAGCGTTCAACAAAATGTAGTGAATTGTAACCTTTATTTGTGTACTCACTTTAGTAAAAGAAGGATGTCCATCAGATGATGAACTAGAGACACTTTCTCGGGATATTGTTGAGAAGTGGAAGACCTTAGCGCGAAGGTTTCACTTCTCAGAGGCACAGATCACAATATTTGACAAGGATCATGTGGAATACATTGAGAAGCCTTATCATATGCTTTTGGAATGGAAGGAGCGGGAAGCTTCTTCTGCAACCTATAAGGTTTTGTTTGATGCTTTGTGCCACGATCTGGTCGGCAGAACGGATTTGGCAGAAAAGCTTTGCTGTTGCTGAAAAAGCCAAGTAAGTGTTTCTTTAGTAGACTGTTGTTCAAGAGGCAATACTCACAGCTTTGCAACCCCGGCCAGTCTAGTGAATGGAACGGCCAAACACGTTATTGGTTACAATCTTGAGCATTCTTGATATGCCATGCAAGAATAGGGAGCTTACGAAACGACGACGCCGACGGCAACGAAGACGCTACAAAACAATGGGTTTATTGAGCAAAAACAATGGCTCTGCACGTGCGTTTTACGTTTTGGTACATTTCTTTGCCGTCATCTCCTACATGACGACGTGAAATGACTAAATTCAAAGTTCTGCGGAGGACGTTAGCACATGACGATGAATTTTCAGTTCTCTCTCTACTCTTCCAACCCACTCATACCAGTTTAATTCCTCGTCAGTTACTACACATTTTTAACTCGAAACGACATGAAATAGTTTCGTAGTGATATGAATAACGCGGATTTGTATTTTTAAATGAAGTCTTCGTAGCCGTCGTCGTCCTCGTTTCGTAAGCTCCCGAATAATCTGATTGGGGCGCCAGTAATAAGTCCAAAAAATATATTCTTAAAGGGAGAACCAATTGTCACCTATATGTACACCTGAACAATTCAGGTGCCTTCAACGGTATTCGAACACATGACCTCTGAGTATTACTCCAGCATCACAGAGGCCATGGGTTCGAATCTCGTTGCAGACACCGGGGGCGTTTTCCATTTACCAAGAAATTCCGGAAATTCCGGTTGGGATGTAAATGGAACACACGTTTTTGGTTCGTTCCACTGGAAATTTTCCGGAATAAACGGAACTTCTGAAAAGGTAGTCCTGGAAACTTTCCGATGGAAATGTGTGTTCCATTTACAACTTTTGAAAGGTCTTACCACTTCCACGCTATTCACGGCCACATTTTTAAATTTTGGCGCGTAAAAAATTTAAAATTTAAATTTAAATTTAAAATCACTGGGCGGCGAACGGGCCTGAGTTAAATGGAACACGTTTTTCACCCGATGGAAATTTCCGGAAATTTTGTGTAAATGGAAAACGCCCCGGAATTTTTTAGGGGTCATAAGAGACAATTAAATTGTCCAGATAGTTGCGAGGATCACTTCTCCCGTTCATCTATAACCCGCACTATTTATTTAATTCAAAATATATTCTCTC